>NC_051182.1:55638331-55875553 GCF_013339695.2 Rhipicephalus sanguineus
CTTGTGCGGCGTATCAGCAAACTGCCACCATTATAAACGAGTATGTGCCACAGAAATTGGGTAAGTCCCCCTACTCACCCCTGGTAAACTAAAAAAATGGCTGTGGCTTAGCTCGGCTAGGCCCTGTTACGCAAGAGAAAGCTTGTTTACTTGGTCACGCTTGGTTGCCCTTGTCACCGAAGCATAGTGCCAACATAGCGATATGGCTAGTCGAACGTTCCATACTGCGTGCACTCAATATCATCGTTTCGTCAGTTTCCGAGGCCATCGCCGCCATCGACGCGAGAACAGCGCGGCTAGGGAGCCGACATGTCCGCGCCTCAGAGGCACGGAGGCGCGCACAGGTAGGCTCGGAGGCGCGGACATGTAAGCTCCCTACGCCACGCCCCTAAACCACCAACAGACGCTCGCGTAACCATCTGCTAGCCGATGCGCGCGCTTATTGCATTTTTGCCTCGGGCGCTGAGGAAGGGCATTCGCAGAGGTAGAGAGACGAGCCGATGAACGCGTTCGCTGTAGGCTTGTGCACAACTGCAACGCCACTAACCAAATTTCGCGCGGCTGGTCACGGGGTAGGCGTCCTTCGCATCAAGGCCACGCGGAGATACGCAGCAAAGTTCGGTCGACTAGGCCAGCAAAGTACAACACGTGGGAACGGGAAATGCAACAGAGGCTGCGAGAAGATCCCGATGCGATGGAAGGCCTACGCGAGCGAAGGCATGCCGGTAGATCTATGAGAGCTGCAAACGCTTGGTTTCAGCGCTAGTTTCTGTGTCTGTAGTTTGGACATCCGTGTCGTGACTATTAATGTCAGAGAGGTGCGACGGCTTGGTGTCAGCGCGAATTTATGTCTCTGGAGCTCGGACATCCGTGTCGTGTCTGTGACTGTGTGTGGTTTAACTCGAGCCTCCCTGCGCTGATAATTAACGTAGAAACAGCCCTCATCACCTAGTTAAGGCCTAGCAACAACCTAGAAGCAAGCAGATTAGTCTTCAATGTCGTCCAGTTTCGCTGTGTCAGGCCTTGCGCGGCTTAGTGCAAGCTTCGCCAATTTTTTAGCTTGCAATTCTCTTTCGTTTTTTTCCTCGAATTTTTATATCATAGAAACGAAATTACTCACCAGAGCTGTGTAAATAGTCCCGGCTAGGCCAATGGCAATATTTGAGTACAGGAGGGGGAAAGAAAACACTGAAAAAACAAACAAAACCAAATTGTTTAATGGTCGCTATATGGCAGTACAACGAAGGTTTCTTTGCTCGTTGTGGAATTCTTTTGACGGTAGCAAGTCGACACTCTTACGCGATGCCTGTTCTCTATAGAAAACCTCTCTCAAGATTTGTACACTGAAATTGGACTTCGAAATTTGCCTGTAATAATTGCATGCTGTATTTGGGAGGTCTATATATTGTGAAAGGCAAGAACGGCAATGCGGCTCGGCTGCTTGCGCGAGGAGCTGGGAAAGCACCGAGGAAAAGGAGGAAGAAGTTTAGAATATAGAACAGCTGGCCCAGGAACGGGTGCTGTCTCTGTGTCTCGTTCATTACAATGGCGCAGCCGCACGAGCACAAGAAAAACAAAAGCGCTATTACGACCGCCGCCGGCGCCCTGCACCAGAATATAAAATTGGAGACGAAGTGTGGGTGCAAAGGGGCGGCAGCTGCCCGGGCAAGAAGTTACTACCGAAGTTCGAGGGCCCTTCACGATCACCGAACGGTTAGGACAAAATACCTGGCGCGTTACCACCTCAAATCCAAGCTTTGCACTCGATCGGCGGAAAAAGAACAACTTCGCAGTGCATGTGTCACGCTTCAAGAAACGAGTGCGTCCCTTGGACTGAACTGTTGTTTCTTTTTGTTTGCCAGGTCCGCAGCGTGGCCGAGTGTGAAAGGCAAGAACGGCAATGCGGCTCGGCTGCTTGCGCGAGGAGCTGGGAAAGCACCGAGGAAAAGGAGGAAGAAGTTTAGAATATAGAACAGCTGGCCCAGGAACGGGTGCTGTCTCTGTGTCTCGTTCATTATAATGGCGCAGCCGCACGAGCACAAGAAAAACAAAAGCGCTATTACGACCGCGGCCGGCGCCCTGCACCGGAATATAAAATTGGAGACGAAGTGTGGGTGCAAAGGGGCGGCAGCTGCCCGGGCAAGAAGTTACTACCGAAGTTCGAGGGGCCCTTCACGATCACCGAACGGTTAGGACAAAATACCTGGCGCGTTACCACCTCAAATCCAAGCTTTGCACTCGATCGGCGGAAAAAGAACAACTTCGCAGTGCATGTGTCACGCTTCAAGAAACGAGTGCGTCCCTTGGACTGAACTGTTGTTTCTTTTTGTTTGCCAGGTCCGCAGCGTGGCCGAGTGTGAAAGGCAAGAACGGCAATGCGGCTCGGCTGCTTGCGCGAGGAGCTGGGAAAGCACCGAGGAAAAGGAGGAAGAAGTTTAGAATATAGAACAGCTGGCCCAGGAACGGGTGCTGTCTCTGTGTCTCGTTCATTACAATATGTATTTGGGAGGTGTATATGTGTAGCCTCGTCGAACTACGGATAACTAGTGCTAACAGAGAAGAACCATTAGCATTGCTGTTTTGTTAGACATGCATAAAAACGGTGAGCTTTGTATTCACAATACAGTAATATCTAGCAGCTTCGTTACATCATGACATAAGGCAGGTAAGGCTTCGTTTACGTATATTAGAAACTTGCCTGTTTGTCGCTTCAATGATCCACACACGCCTATTTAAGACCACACGTGATGTCTATTGTATTCCAACGCCTGATCCAAACAAGCGCGCCACGGCAAAAAGAGTAATGAAATATTAGATCAATATCATGGAGAAGTTGGGGTCACAAAATTTCGCGAATTCCATGCGAAACAGATCGGTAAAAACTTGAAAAGGCGTTACGGAAATGCTCTAGTTAAACCGAATTTCTTCATCGGAGATAAATTACCTTACAGTATTAGGTTAACATACGCCTGTTCGAATTAGACTGAAGATTTCCTCGGGTGAGCTCGTGTGAAAGGAGACATGTCGTGCGTTCTCCTACACCGCTTAGTTAGTTTCGGTTCACAAGAAAAACTTCAGATAATGACAGGCTTCCAAATAGTACAACTGTAACAGTAAAGGAGAGAGAACTGCTATGGCTTTCTTGCACAGTAAGGGTATCGGTTGCACATTGAAATGACAGTCAAGTTAACATGAACGTAAGGAAAACTTTCCTGGGCCCATACTGAGAAAATTTTCTTAAATGAGACTTGTTCTTAAGAGGGGATTCTGATGAATGTCTACATTGGTCATATTACAAGAAAAGCGGTCAGCCAATGAAATCTTAAGAAATAAAAATTCGGCGGATTTCACCTTTTCACTGAACTTCAAGTGGTTATAACTTTGAGAAATATCGGGGCAATAGATATATCGTCCATATGTTCTTCACTATCAACCAAGTAGTTCAGTAGCATGTTATAATGGCAAAACATTTTGTTGGACACCAAACTAAGCTTGATAAATAACGTATTAGAATGTAGGAGAAGTTGAATAAACATAGCTAGAAACTGTGCCCCTGCCTTAAAGAGGCTGCATGATTTATAAATCATCTGTAGGCACAAACTGATATCAGTTATGTCAATAAGGGAATTTATGTCGTAGACAGGAGACGTAGATGTTGTTGACTGTTACGGAAGAGCAGTTGGTATACTTACTTGTTGCAATTCCAATTTCAGCGCTGTAGATACCCACGGCACCGAGTATTTGCTGCAGATAAAACAATTACGAAATAAAGTTTCACCCTCCAATCTGCCCCCATTTGTGTGTATTACACATTGTAAGCCTTAAGTTCCCACAAACGCATGGGCATCAAACAAGCACGTTTCATGAGGCGCGCATGAACTGCATAGCACGGGTTCTTAACGGCTGCTACAACTCAGGATATTTAGACACTTTGCGTTTATTTTGCGGCCGATAGTTCTTACGCTGGCTGCTCGCAACTCCCAACGAGCATATAGCACGACGGTTAACACCTCAGGCTGCGTCATTGCATTTAGCTTAGCCCCTGACATTGTTTGAAAGCTACCTCCAGATGCGACTCGTGCAATAGCGACGAAACGATAGAACATCTGCTGTGTTTCTGTGAACGTTTTGTGAACAAATGAAACGTTCTGCGCAATGCGCTGAACAAGCTAGACGACAGACCGTTTTCCGAAGAGAAGATCCTTGGATCCTGGCCCTACGGGCATCGTAGGCCAGCAAAGCGACGCGAGCATTGCTACTGTTTTTAAGATCGACGGGTTTAAGCGACCGCTTGTAGGCATTCAATGGACAGGTGAATATGTACCCTGACAGTGCCTTCTTCCGTCTTCTTTCTTTCTTTTAATCCCTTCATCCCTTTCCCCCATTGTAGGGTAGCAAACAGGACGCGCGTCTGGTAAAACTCCCTGTCTTTCATTCATTGCCTTCCTCCTCCTCCTTCCAGTGGAAACAAATAAATAAAGGAAAGACAAGAAAGACGGAAAAACGCGTGCGGAAAAATTATACAGGCCGAGGTAGTACATGCATAACACTGTGCGTCAGGCTCGGTATGTCTACGACTTCGTTATGCCAACTTCCTTCGCTGAGTCTGCGTTATACTTGGCATCTCATTGCGTGGCGCCGCGATAGGTCACATGCCATTTTAAGATAAGTAAAAGAGAAATGACCAATCACACACACACACACAAGGAACGCTTGTCTCCTGGCGTTCCGCTTTCGCTGCGCATGCTCGGCCGAATAGAAGCCATATCCACTTCTGCGTGCTCACCGAATCATGTTGGTCGTAGCCATGAGGAAATCGTGTCTGAGAAAGAAAGCTCTTTATTATTCATAACAACGTGTAATCTCGCTGTGCAAGAACTTTCCTGTGTATCTACTAATACTTCATCAAGCGATAACGATATTTTCGGTCATGCAAATTGACCTAGAAACAAAATGGAACGGAATGACCTTTATATAATCCTCTATCCCCTCGTGGCTCATTACAATCGCGACGGCTTCCCACGGGATGTTAAGCATTACAGATCGTCGATGAATAACAGTGCTTTACATACCTTTAAGTTCGTGTTTAAGTGACTCGACAACTTGATACTGCGACACTAAATATCAATTACAATCGAATAAATCCAATATGCGGCAGCTAAAAAGAGCAAGCATAGGAACGACGGGCGGGTAGCCTTTTTCAATTCTCTTCGACATGGAACACAGCTCAGCGATATTTAAAAAGCTTGCTATGGGGTGCCATGTAGGATGGCCCGAGCTTCTCATGAGCACGAGTTCGCTCTGAGCTCGCACTACGGTGGTCCTGACAGGAAGGCAAAACGGAGCGAGCAGATGCAGCGTTCAGAAAAAACGGCTACGAAAACGCGTACGGTGTCATAAATGCATGTGTGGCGTTTGCGGCGCTTTTCAAAGGAACAGCGCGTGCGATCGCATCAGTGCCGTCGTTGCTAAGTCGTTGCTATGCTTGGCTAGGCATTGCAACGCTTGGCTCTGTGGAGCTTAGAACTATGTTGCTTGGCGAAGTGTCGTCGTGGCTACGTGAAGGTAATGGTTAATTAGTATGTTCCTAATTAGGTCGGACTTCAGTACCAACGTGTTAAGTATCACCATCATAATTAGCGCGATCTTAGTCAGCAAGCTTCTAATTACCAATGTATTAACGGTCTCAATAGCATGGTCTAAATTAACGATGTCATCATTAGCGAGGTTTTATTTACTATCATTTGAATTAACATAGTGTTACTTAAACTTAATTAGCAGGTCTTAAGAAGACAAAAAGAGGACGAAGAAAGCGCATATCGGCCTAGCAACGCGCTTGATGGTAGATGCCGATTGTGATGGTGACACTCTTTCCTTAATTCACCAAGGTAGTCGAATTTTTGATGGAGTCAAAAACGCTGGAGGCGTGTGTATTTAGATTTAGGTGCGCGTTAAAGAACCCCAAGTGGTCAAAATTTCTGAAGCCCCCCACTACGGCGTTCCTCATAATCATATCGTGGTTTTGGGACGTGCAACCCCACGTAATATATATCATTATTTTATATTCACTCTGCGCCCCACCGCGCTCTGTTGAAAGGCGCTCGGCCGGAGCTAATTTCAGAGGCCACCGTACTCATTTTTCTAATGCCTATTTAGTGCAGGCATTAAACGCTTGCGAATGAGTTTATACAGTCCATACCTCTAAAAAACATCACGAGTAAATAAAAATTTCTGACTCTTTCCAGGCGTGCGCGTTGTTCGGCACTCAGTGGAACGACAACCAAATGAAAGAAGGTGCCGTTGGTTTCAGGACGCCGCCCCAACTTTCTGGACCACCCTTCACGTGACGCCGAGTTCTAAAGCAACCAATAGAATGCGGCGCGCTCTGAAGTCTGAATATGTACCTTTTCATACGATTAGTTCGTTCAAAATGGCGTGCCGCCAAACCGCGGAGTGATTCATTCCGAATTTCACCGAACTCGCGCCATCCTGCTTAGCACCCATGCTCGGTGTATTACGGCGGGTTATTCCTTGCGCACAAATCAGCTTCACGAGGTGACGGTGATCTGCACAATTTTCTCACGTTGTCATGAAGACAGACATGTTGTCTCGGCCCGACACTGTTTTACTAATTAAGACAGGTGACCATAAACAAGGCGCAGAATCGGAAATCCTTTTTTTTGTTGTTGCTGTTCTACTTGGCGAATGCCAGCATTCAGTAGATGAAATAAGGCGCTTTCGCGGTATTTGCTACATTGAGTGACAGCCGCATTCCGTATGAACCGTTACGTTTCCACCACTTACTGAGCGCAAAAAGCGAACTTTGAGACGTTGAGATAGCTCTTTCTTATAATGACCCTTGTGCTCCGTTCATACTCGGATCTGGCTGATATTTTCTGACGTGTTTTGTGCCTTGTGTTCTTTTCATTTCTATTTGTAAAGAAGAAGCCTTACCGTAGTACGATGATACGCTGCAAATTTCATGACAACAGTGGTCAAAGCCAGAGACACCTGCTGCCTTATAATTTGTGACGAGTAAGTATTGCTTGCCTAGCTCTCCGCAAAATTTGTCGGCCGCTCCAAATTTCGGCCCTTCCTTGAGGCTGTGCAGCTTTGAGCTAACACTCGGTTGGCGTTTTGTAGAAGCACGCGAAAATACTCAAGCAATGGACGGGAAGTAAATCCGTGCAGCACAGTACAACTACAAATGACTTAAGAACCGTTTCAAAGTTGACAACTTAGAACCTGCGTGTAAACATGCACAGAAGATATTTATGGTGCGTAACCATTACTGGTACATCTACGTAGAAACAAAAAGCTGCCATATCAAACAACTACCCTACCCTCACCCAGACGCATATGTAACACGACGAAAACCACAAAAAACGTCTAAAGTGCGTTGGCGGGCTAGTTGGTTGTTCATGCTTAGTTTCCACAGCGCGACTGGACGCGGACGGAGAAGGAACACGCAAACACACACACAGCGCTGACTTTCAACTGGAATGTTTATTTTTCATATGCACGTGACGCTTATATAGACACACGCGAGCAGGTGCACACAAAACAAGAAACAAAAGCAGGACCCAAACGCGCATGTTCTGCCGCAATCACAACCAGTTGCCACCAACCTAGAGTGACGCATCCAGATATCTCTTTTCCTTATCTGTTAGAGACAAGGATGGCATGCTGACACATGTATCATTCATTTTATCAATTTCATACGCTTCAATAATTTCTCTAGTCAATCGATCTCTTGCCCTGTTGAGAATACTAGTTTTATCAAAAATTGGAAAACAGCCACATCTTTGGCAGTGAATGGCAAGGTGTCCGGAAATAACTTTCGTGACATTGTACTTGTGTTCGCGCAACCTTTGATTCACACACCGGCCGGTCTGGCCAATGTACACACGGGAACATGACAGCGGGACGGAATAAATAACGTCTTTAGCGCAGGCAACATACCTCTCGCTATGTTTAGTGGAACACGAACCATTTTCTTTTCCCTTTCGGCGTTCACTCGCCTGCAAAGTCCCTGCAGTCGCACGGGCGCGGAAAAAACAACGTCCACACCGGACCTTCTCGCAATCCTTTTCAGGTTGTGAGATACGGTGTGGATGTAGGGCACTACTGCGAGCTTTTTCCTTCGAGTGTCACTCTGATGCTCACTCGGATTAGACCTGTACTTTTTGTTCAGGCGCTCCGCCACCGCTGACAACAGTCTCATGGGGTAACCGGAGTCGTACAGACGCTTGGCCTGACCCCACAAACTTTCCTCAATCTTATGCTCACAAGACTTGGACAAAGAATTGTGGAAACACGACTGAATCACGGCACGTTTGACTAACTTGGAGTGCGCCGATGCAAATGGCAACACCGGCTTGTTACCTCTAGGCTCGTAGCTCCAGCAAACACCTCTTGGATGGCAATACAACCCTATGTCCAAAAATCTTATGAAATTGTCCTTTGGGACTTCATGCGTCAGTAAAAGAGGGGACAACACGTCAGTAAAAATGCTCAGGGTTCTAGCGACCCCTGCGTCAAAGTTGTTAGAGTCAAGGCGTGAAACAATTAGGTAGTCGTCTACGAATCTGAAGACGCCAACGACGTCCGAACTGGTCAAACGATCGCGAAGGAGCTTGTTGCGGTGAGCCAGAAATAGGTCGCTCAAACAGGGAGCGATAGAAGACCCAATACATATGCCATTTTTTTGTTTCACAATGTGTTCGTCCCAAGTTGCGTAGGTTGAGTTTACATAAAAGTGAAGGAGCTCTAAAAACTGATCACATGACAAGCCGGAAGCGTTCTGGAAATTGACACTTCCCAACCTGTCGATGCTATCTGCAACACATGTCATCAATTCCGCCTGGGGAAGTGAATAAAACAAATCTTTAACGTCGATTGAAAAGACGGCTAGGTTCTGGTCCTGCCTAACCTTAAAGAATTCAACAACTTGCTCCGACTTAACTACCAAATAAGGATCGTCAACAGGAAGCATCTTCAAGTGTTTCTGTAAGAACAATGCCAAACACTTCTGCCATGTGTCGTTTTCGGACAAAATCACACGGAGAGGACAGTCACTTTTATGCGTTTTAGCTGTAAAAAATATTTCTAACTGCAACTTTTTCGTTAGGAAATAGCAAAAAGTTGCAGTTAGAAATATTTTTTACAGCTAAAACGCATAAAAGTGACTGTCCTCTCCGTGTGATTTTGTCCGAAAACGACACATGGCAGAAGTGTTTGGCGTTGTTCTTACAGAAGCACTTGAAGATGCTTCCTGTTGACGATCCTTATTTGGTAGTTAAGTCGGAGCAAGTTGTTGAATTCTTTAAGGTTAGGCAGGACCAGAACCTAGCCGTCTTTTCAATCGACGTTAAAGATTTGTTTTATTCACTTCCCCAGGCGGAATTGATGACATGTGTTGCAGATAGCATCGACAGGTTGGGAAGTGTCAATTTCCAGAACGCTTCCGGCTTGTCATGTGATCAGTTTTTAGAGCTCCTTCACTTTTATGTAAACTCAACCTACGCAACTTGGGACGAACACATTGTGAAACAAAAAAATGGCATATGTATTGGGTCTTCTATCGCTCCCTGTTTGAGCGACCTATTTCTGGCTCACCGCAACAAGCTCCTTCGCGATCGTTTGACCAGTTCGGACGTCGTTGGCGTCTTCAGATTCGTAGACGACTACCTAATTGTTTCACGCCTTGACTCTAACAACTTTGACGCAGGGGTCGCTAGAACCCTGAGCATTTTTACTGACGTGTTGTCCCCTCTTTTACTGACGCATGAAGTCCCAAAGGACAATTTCATAAGATTTTTGGACATAGGGTTGTATTGCCATCCAAGAGGTGTTTGCTGGAGCTACGAGCCTAGAGGTAACAAGCCGGTGTTGCCATTTGCATCGGCGCACTCCAAGTTAGTCAAACGTGCCGTGATTCAGTCGTGTTTCCACAATTCTTTGTCCAAGTCTTGTGAGCATAAGATTGAGGAAAGTTTGTGGGGTCAGGCCAAGCGTCTGTACGACTCCGGTTACCCCATGAGACTGTTGTCAGCGGTGGCGGAGCGCCTGAACAAAAAGTACAGGTCTAATCCGAGTGAGCATCAGAGTGACACTCGAAGGAAAAAGCTCGCAGTAGTGCCCTACATCCACACCGTATCTCACAACCTGAAAAGGATTGCGAGAAGGTCCGGTGTGGACGTTGTTTTTTCCGCGCCCGTGCGACTGCAGGGACTTTGCAGGCGAGTGAACGCCAAAAGGGAAAAAGAAAATGCTTCGTGTTCCACTAAACATAGCGAGAGGTATGTTGCCTGCGCTAAAGACGTTATTTATTCCGTCCCGCTGTCATGTTCCCGTGTGTACATTGGCCAGACCGGCCGGTGTGTGAATCAAAGGTTGCGCGAACACAAGTACAATGTCACGAAAGTTATTTCCGGACACCTTGCCATTCACTGCCAAAGATGTGGCTGTTTTCCAATTTTTGATAAAACTAGTATTCTCAACAGGGCAAGAGATCGATTGACTAGAGAAATTATTGAAGCGTATGAAATTGATAAAATGAATGATACATGTGTCAGCATGCCATCCTTGTCTCTAACAGATAAGGAAAAGAGATATCTGGATGCGTCACTCTAGGTTGGTGGCAACTGGTTGTGATTGCGGCAGAACATGCGCGTTTGGGTCCTGCTTTTGTTTCTTGTTTTGTGTGCACTTGCTCGCGTGTGTCTATATAAGCGTCACGTGCATATGAAAAATAAACATTCCAGTCGAAAGTCAGCGCTGTGTGTGTGTTTGCGTGTTCCTTCTCCGTCCGCGTCCAGTCGCGCTGTGGAAACTAAACAAAAAACGTACATTCGCAGAAACAACCAGCTTTCGCACTCAGCCAGAACATGCTTGAGAGTTTGCTGTACAAGGTATCAGAAATATACCCACCAGTTTGCAACACTTACACTTAATACGAAGTACACGACGCAAGCAGTGATGCCAACTTTGTTGTCGAAGCGCAGACGCAAATACTGGTAAATGAGAAAGAAAGTACGCATTAAATCTGAATATAATATCCATCCAGAGCATATTCTCGTGCTCGGATTATACTAAAGATCTTTAAAAAATCTTGGATGATTTAGCTATTAGGACACATTATTCTTCCTTACCATCTACTCCGCAATAATATGCCACATGCTGTGTAGTCCACAGTAAACAAAGACATATTTGAGGATGTGACGAGGGCTCTCTTAAAATGAAATAACATTTATTTATTTATTTATTTATTTATTTATTTATTTATTTATTTATGTACTTATTTATTTATTCATTCATTCATTCATTCATGTAATCGGCCTCGCTGAATGGTATTTAACAGGCTTTCCCTGAATAAATACGCGTGCGTTCGAATCTCGGGAAATACATTTAGCGGCTGATTGAAAACACTCGGGCTTCCGGGCGTGCACTTATTCAGGAGAGATATACCCTGACTACCCGCTTGACGTACGCATCAAGCGTGGGGTACGTCTTCATGAGACAAACTGATGAAGACGTACCCCCCCCACCCCTCTTACATTACAGCTGTTTGTCGTTAGAGCTTTCGCTCGGACGCGAATGAGTTTTTCGTTATTGATCTTGAGCATTGGTGCAGTTATCATGACCATCAAATAACCAGCGCGAAAGGAGACCCCCCCCCCCCTCTTGAGAATAAATGTCATTCCGCGTCTGCTTTCCGGTGTAGTGCGTGACCTACTCTTCAGCAGCTCCTTTCCTAGATGTCAACCCATGCCCATTTCGATGATGAGTGCTCAGATTCACACCTCAAAATCATCTATAACTTCTAATTCTTCCTTTGTTTTTTTTAAAAGTAAGATCTACCTCAGCAGCGCACTTAGCGAGCATCAGCACTAAAAACTCTGCTGGCCGCCAGAGTTTTCCAGCTTTGTATGCTGTACAAGCTGGTATCTGCGTTTCTTCTCAAAAATCATACATTCCATCCGCCCTAACCGAACCCCCTTGCTATGGTAGGTCGCCTGTGGTACCTTGAGCTGCTGTTCTTTTGAAGTTAAAACGATTTCTTATTTCGCCTGAGATGTGGTCTATTGTATTTCCCCCTCTAACTGCGTATTCTATTTGTACTCCATAAAATACTACCAGAAATAAATCTCTTTTGTGTTTTTCTTTTGGCCCGCTTAGGTTCATATAAATTTCTGCGGTTCGATAACATTAGCTGAACGCAGGACGGAACGCATTAGGTAAGCGCTCCGTGCTGTGTTCTCTCTGTGTCTTCATGCAAGTTGCGCGTGTTTCATCATGAACGTTTACCAACGTAACCAAATGGCCGTTATCCTAAACATTCGTTGCACTGGTGCTGCTTCACACACTGCATTCTGTGGCTACATCTTTACATAGGTCGGTAAGGCCATATTAATTGGCAGCTTTCCATAAATGCGAAGTGACTTTTCACATCTCGCTTGTTCACGATAAGAGTCTGCACTATCACACGAAGATATTGCAAGGAGTCACAGTGCGCTAATCCAAATCCAAAAAGTGCAAAAGCTCAAGCTGACGGGCGAGCTGCAGATATGCGTACTCATTGGATTTACACCGGGGGCATGCTGCCGATTCCAACTATCCTGCCACGGCCCTCCAGAACTTCCGTGCCGAGGCTGGGAATTAATGGAGCCAAGGTACTGCTTTCCTTGCAGTTCAAAGGTCCCCACAAAGTATACCAGAATAACCGTGACGCTTGCTATATTATACAAATATTACACATCGTCCACCGCAGTGGGGTAGCCGTCATGGTGCTCGGCTGCTGTCTCGAAGGTTGCGGGTTCGATACCGGCCGCGGCGGTTGCATTTTAAAGGAGGCGAAATGCAAGAGGTCTTTCTACTGTGCGATGTCAGTGCCCGTTCAAGAACACCAAATGGTCAAAACTTCCGGAGATCTCCACTGCGGCGTGTCTCATAATGATATCGTGCTTTTGACCCGTGAAACCACAAATAACATTATTACAAGTATTATACAACAATTAAGGTAAATTTAAATACACATGAAGAACATAATACAAGCGTATGCGTATTAGCCATTATAGGGACAGCAGAACTCCCGATTACAATGCACGAAAATACCATATAAACGTATCAACATCTATGCATCGTCCTTGAGGAGAAGCGGTCTGAGTTTCTGTGAAGACGAAGAGAACAAAACTTATCCCGGGCCCTAACCAGACGGATTGTACATCGTCGCGCGTCTGTCTCGGGAGATCGCAGCTACAGCTGAGTCTATTTATTTCCTGGGTGCCGCAGTATCTATCTTTTAGTTCGCAACGTCCTTCAGCCCTAGGCAATCGTACGGGAAGTCATCTACATCGTGAACTCTCTAGTTTAATCATTCTTATCCAATTCAGAGATATATGCGTTGCCACTAAAAAGTGAAAGTCCCTTAAGAGAACGGTCTTTCGACCAACCATTACACCGACTTGAGCATCGCGACTAAGTTGCAAAGGAAGAGAGAGAGTAAACTTGCGTGGGGAGAGGAATAGTAAACGTGCGTCGCGAAAAGATGAACACTTGTGCTTTCACGTGTGTGTACTTGTCATTATAACCTTGGAAACTGCACCAATAAAAAGACTCCGTAATACGGAATTTGTCCGAGTCCTCTTGGACTCAAAACTTCTAAGCAGGGTCGTGTTCGTGAAAGAGCACTCAATATTTGCAGTGAAATACCTATTCTTTACATGTTACGTTATATTAAATGTGAAGTGTTCCTCTGCGAACCAAATGCACTTTGACCGTTTCTATCTGGCTGTCTATCTATCAATCTAGCAGCCTAAGCCTAGGTACTCTCGTGATCGCCCTGTTTAACTAGACATACACCAAAACTGACGTCGAAGGACAAGACTGTATTATGAACACGACTAACATGTCATGACATAAATCCCATGGCATGGCCGTCGCGTACGCCATGAGACCATTTCCCTCACTCACGTGTGGTACATACGTGCTTGCCATGACCCTGGTAATGCGGTTAGCCACCTCACGTGATATCAGTCGATATCTACTAATGAACGGCCAAAACAGACCTCAGAAATCTTAACGCGATGTACTCCTATGGTTCAGCTAGTCACAGGGTATCGCTGCTTACCCTTCGTTTCGATAAAAGTGACGTCTTCGTTGCAACTTGAAAGGCCGAAGCTACGTTGAACCATAAGCTACCCTTCAAACGCCAGTGTCGTCGACGTGCCTGGTGTGCCCATGATATACACACAACGCATCATTTTAAACTAAAACGTTGATTCTCGCAGTGCTTAGCCCCAAGAAAAAAGAACGAAAAAATGCCGCTTACTGTGCTACTCGCTTACTGCTTCATATGACATCGACTCCCACGGTGCGCAGAATTTGTCGGAATTTTTTTCCGCCATCCATTAATAGGACATTATTATGACATTATTAGGACATGAGGCCGTTGTTAATATTACATAATTTTTCGTACATCCGCGCATTCCATATGCTATAGAAATTCACGGAGTAGCCTGCCAGACAACGCGGAAACCCCAGAGAGTAGCACACACTGTAGCACAGAGTATCACAGAGTAGCACAGTATACAGCACTGCGTGTCCCTCTTTTATACAAAAAGCAGACTGAACTACATATACTAATGCATCACTAACCCTGCAGTCCACAGCGGTTTGTATCACTTATCGCGTTTTTTTTTTCTTTTTGGTGACTTCTTTTTTATGTAGCGTTGCTCAATATCCGTCAATAACGTTAAAATATAAAAAGTCGGCCTATTCATTGCATTCTACCTTAACAGCAGCGTTATGTTAGAAAAGGACATCACTTGGAACTAACAGACAATAAAGCCAAACTTTTTTTTAGTGTTTTCTTGTCCGTTAGTTCTATATAATGCTGTGTCAAGCAAAGGAAAAAACGAGCCCTTTAAATTCCCCTTCTTTCGCTCATAAAGACACAACGCGACATAGGGAGTTCATATGGATTTCATAATGTTGCTACGGAACTATGGAACACTTTAACTTGTAGCATCACATCCTCTACATCATTTTTATAGATATAAGCAACGTGTTCGCGTTTATCTACGTAACAAACAACAGTAAACAAGAAAACGGAAGAAATCGTCAATTTATGCAGCTGTGACGAAGGTATCGCAACATTTTATATTTCTTTCTTTGCTTTGTTGTTGAATAGAAACCACTCCTATTACAAGACAGGCCCCTGCGACAAACCTGGAAGGCGTTCTGGGTTAGTGGTGGTGATGTAGGTGATTACTTTATTGCCAACACTGAAAAATTCGTTGCCTAGTTCTAGGCCACCCTCCACAAGGCCCGGAGAACACTGTCTCCTCGCCGCCTCAAGGGCTTGCTGGATGGCGCATGGATGATCTTGCAGGTTTCAGCTGCGCAGCGCGGCCGTCTATAGCGTCGCAGCTTCATATGGGGACACTAAATTTTTTTCTGCCTATACCTTCACATTCCCAGAGAATGTGTCTAAGATATGCGTATACTAATAGACGGTCTTTATATGTATCCAAAAGAATAAAAAATGATTGATTGATTGATTGATTGATTGATTGATTGATTGATTGATTGATTGATTGATTGATTGATTGATTGATTGATTGATTGTTGCGGCGAGACCTTATAAGGCGAAACCTCGTATTTCTTTAGTACTTACCTGAAAAATAGAGGCAACACGCATGTCGTAAAGCGTCGGTACCAATGCTACCGATGTGATGACTATGGCCAGGGGAATTCCAGACAGCGCCCAGAACACGTGGAATCCGTGAGCGTAAAAGTGCGCAAGGAAGCCGACGATCGTCACTCCATTCGCGACTGAGGCCAACATGGACACCGTTAGGGCCGCTTCAGGAAGGCTGCGACTTCCGAGAAATGCTTCGACAGTGACGCGCTCGCTTCCGTGATTTGGGCCCACCTGTTATTATTTTTCAGACTCATCACTTTACACCTGCCCACTACCTCTCTTAAGCAAGACAGGCGCTATCCGCGATGCTGGTAGCTGCGTAAACCATGTTTCTTTTAAAAATTTTGTCAATAAGTAGTGGAAAATTTCCTCGCTCCTCGCATTGTTCTTTAAATGGAAATTAATAAGGTTCTGAAATGATTTAATTCGCATGAGTGCTATTCTTTGGCCATACGAAGATGCACGTAACACTTCAATTCTTAGCGCAGTATTTACTAGGCTAATCGACTTGTGCTTCTTGTGCGCTTTCATGTGTTTGTCTAATGGTCCTGCCAGTGTGATAACTGTTGGTTTATTCGTATACTACGTCCGTTTACAAACACCATAAATGTTAGTGCTCGCACGAGTAATTTTTTTAGATATTCCAGAAGATATATCACTGGAGGAAGATTTCAAGCGACCTAATCAAGCGCGCATTGAACGTTGCATAAATTCCAAAGGTCTCTTTCATTAGGAAGCTTTAGAAGAGCGCACGCAAAGCTTTGCGTTGGCGTGTGTCACCACTGCGCATGCGGCGTACGCTATGCTCTTGCGGGCCCCAGTTAAGTCACGGAAATAGCTGCCGACCGCAACGAAAGCTATCTTTGCGCACGTTATTCTAAAACTTCCTGTTATGATGACTTGAAGGCGAAAGTCTCAGTTGCTATGACTAAAACACTGAAATGTAACGTTTGGGTCGTGTTCTGGTGCCCCTCCTTTCCTTTCTCGTTTGAAATTAACGCCACGTCTTTCAAGTAGCCGTCTACCAACTGTTGAACATATGGTATTGTTCACTACCGCCTTTGAGATGGCCTTTGGCGCGAAATGGTGCGCTTGAAAGGGCGTCGCCCAGCCGGTCTTTCGCCACGACACGTTGATATAGGAACCGGCGGGCGTCCACTATTTATAAGTTACAGGGCGTGTTCGCTTATGCGCGCTTACCTCTACAAAGGGGAGGGTGGTGAGGTTCGAAAGATGGCTCATACTTTTGTACGTGCTGCGCTCTCATCGTAAAGCTTACGCTGACAAGATGGAAAGCAGGAACGTCACTTCTTTCGCTACATCGGTCACGTTTGCTAAAGGAGTGAGCTGCTAGGCTTTCTTCGTATGGCATTACAATTCGTTGTTATCGCATTCATTGCTGTGACTTGTTTTAACTTGGATCTCTTTTAACAAAGGAGCTGTGTATGCTTTTCGTTCCGCCGTTTCGCGTTCTGCTATATCCATCAGCTCTATAGATTATAGAGATATGGAGGTAATCATTGAGCATTGAATAATATTTATATTTAATATCTCCATAGATCACTCAGGTCGAGGATATGAGCAATGTAATGTTTCAAGAGCATCGAAAGAGCTGGTACCGCTACCCTGTATCATTACTGTCAGCCAATAGTGTTATACTGCGTGCAGTGTACCAATTGGTTTTCTCCATCAGTATTTCAACGCAGCACACACGTCCTAAAAACCTACGCAAAGAGTTTAGGACAGGTACTCGCTTCGGCGTTAGGAAAAGGATGGCGAGTGCGTACAAGAAGTAGTTTCGGCAACGTCTGCAGCACAAACTGGCACTTACAAGCGGATTAAACGCATACAAAGTGTAGAAAAAATACTAAGAACACTAAGACAGAAGGAAGCACGCTCCCGGTGACAAGGTGCTTGTACTGCTGCGAGCCCACACCAGCAAACTTGCACTCTCCTTTAACGCAGATCACATTTATCGGATAGCGAAATGAACTACCATACATTGCTAAATTTTCACGAGCAGCGTGCAACGTACCTGGCGTCGGCGGCGAGCTACAGAGCAGTACAGCCCCACCACGTAACCCAGAGCTGTGAGCACTCCAAAAACTGTGCAGTCGGCCGCATCCAAGCTCTTTGGTGAAGACATGCTCGCTCTTGCGCCTTCTCGGTCTCAGTCCTAAGTGAACGCGGTTTTAGAAATGCATATAGCACAGTACGCTGTCCCTGAAGAACTCTGAGCTGTGCATAAAGTTTGCGCAACTCTGCACAACCATTCCAGGAAGCAAAGTGCACGTGGGAACACATGCCTGAATGTTGGAACAAGCATGTTAAGCCATTCGTTCTGTTTGCAGCCGAGACAGTTTTCACGAAATACAACTGTTGAATGACGTAACCCCGTAGACAGGTGTTACGTCGTTACGTGGAGCAAACAAGTAGGTGTTCTTATACACGCCCGTGGATACGCGGCGCCTATGAGATATTGCGGATATGCGCATCTGTCCGTAACCTACGTCAGCTGCAAGTATGCGTCCATGAATATAAGATTCAACTAAATATGATCTCATAGCCTCCTTAGCGTTCACGGCACCGCAATCATTACACGCCTTGGTAGCTTATACTCCGTTTGATACGTCAGGTGCAACGCTGTGGAAGCTGTGCAAGTAAGTAGTTCTATCAGCAAAATATGTAAGTCCGCGCAGCTCGCGCATAGAGTTCGTCATTGTAAAACACGGCCTCCACGATTGGCTCCGGCTGCGAGCTACCGGAACTGATCGCGGAGGCGACGATGCGAAAATAAAAGACGCTCAGCGATCCAGCACAACCCACTTGCAACGGTACAAACAACGGGATTCGTTTATTTCTAAGGCACAAAGCATATGAATTTATTTCACGCTCTAAAAACACAAAAAAATCACGTTGCGAGTGCTAAATTCTTGGCCTACTATTTCTTCGTGACAACGCATCTACTTCAGCAAGTCTCGCTAGATTCCGTGGTCTTGCACCTGGTATATGAAACGGAGTATAGCTCGTAAGGCTATACGTTGCTAAGCTCGAGGGCTAGGTTCAGTTTTGATGCGAGCGAAATGGAAAGAACACCAGTTTGCTTAGACTTAAGTGCACAACAATGAACCCTGACTGGTCTAAATGAATATGGATTCCGTCAATGTGGCGCGGTACATAATGATATCGGGATTTCGGTACGTAATAATAACTCAGCTATTATTATTACCACACCGTAACGAATTTCAAACCTGCGGAGTAAAACGCACAGGTGGCCGCGCCTGACACGTGCGCCTGTGGAGGAAGACACATTGCAGCGCAAAACATGCGTGCCACGTGGCCATAAAGTATGCTCCACAGCTTGAAAATTGATCACCTTGCATGACGTCAGCACTTCATGACGTCATTTTTTTTTAGTTCTGGTCCGGAACACTTTTTACTGGAATAACTCCTCCACCTTGGCAAATCTTGTCTTGTCGCCAGGTAACAAACTGGTGACTTCGCCAGATATCTCTAAAAAAGTATAATTTCATGTTTAGGCAGTTCAACGTGTACTTTATACGGGTATCTCCTGATGTGCTTGAAACACAAACAGCACAAAATATATTGATTAATGAGTGTTCTTCCAATGCGTATTTCGCTTTCGTTGTGGAATTTCGCCCGTGTACCTAGATTTAGGTGCACGTTAAAGAACCCCAGGTGATTCAAATTTCCGGAGCCCTCCAGTACGGCGTCCCTCATAATCATATCGTGGTTTTGGGACGTTAAACCCCATATATTATTATGATATTGTGTACTTTCTCGCTGCAGTTTAAAGGATGGATCATCAACAAGACTTTTGACTAAACTAGCGAGCTGATAACACTATCAGTGGGCGTCAATGTTATACGTTCACTCCGCGAGGAGCCGGCTTTGCCGAATCGCTTGAAATTCAGCGAGGCGTCATGAGGATATTCCTAAGTTCAATAGCTTCGTGCTTGACGCCAGCGTACACGACTCTCCTGTTACGCCGTGACACATAAGATTGTTATTGATCCAGAAAAGAAATCGTGCACACTTGCCCAGCCTTTTGTACATTTACAGGCGACAGAAATGACGCAAAAACAACCCCAAAAGTCGTCATCGCTTTTACTTCGTGATGTCTTCTTTGTTCTCTTACCAATGTCTGTGTATAGTGTGACGTCAGTGCACGTTAAAGAACACCAGATAGTCATAATTTCCGGAACCCTCCTCTACGGCGAGCCTCATAATCATATTGTGGTTTTGGCACGTGAAACCCCCACATTATTCAAAAGATGTCTTTGCTCTATTTTCCGGAACACTACTTCACAGTGCGGCGTATGCAGTGCGATCGGTATGCGCATGCGAGTTCTGACGCCAGCTGTATTCGGGGCATAAGAGTGCTCCGGCGCATTGACTACTCCCGTTTCAAGCACCGTTCGTCGCCGTGTTCCGGCGAGGTTTGCGCAACGCTTCACTAAACGCGCCCAGCTGGGTGGTAAATTATTCCCGCAAAGGGAAACGGGACTTCCGCCACCGTACCTGGGACAGGATATAACGCTAGTTTGCGTCCAACAAAAAGCAGCGTTTGCCTCACGCGTCGTCCGAGTTGAAGTGACTTTCTTTATCGGATAGATGCCGATCGGCGCGTCTCCTTGTTTACCTCAAAAGGCCTCAGAGTATTGCCAAGTTCCATTGTAGATCAGATCCATCGATGATCAATACTGTATAATACTTTCGTGCGAAAAGCACATTTTTATTTCGTAGATTACCTAGTACATGAACTTACAGAACAAAAGAACTTTATCTCTAATCGGGCACCACACGAGAAGGCTATCTTTTTGAGGTAAAGTTCAGGCAAATGCTTGCTACCCATTTCCTGCTGAGCACTTTGAAGTGCTTCCACTGCAGAATTTTTCTTCAAAAGCTCTATTAATAAATATTGTACTTAAGGAGTGTTTCGAGCGCGTGTGTGGCGTCGGCTGCTCTCATCTTTTATTGTATGTCGTGGCCAACAATAAAAAAGTAGACTGTAAATAAAAACACGAATGTTTACTCACATACTTAGTCTCGGTCCTACAATTTGAAGCGAAAACTAGAAGCAGCGCGAAAAAAACGACGACAAAAATAGGAACACACACAACAGGACTAGCGCTGAACTGCCAACTGAATGTTTATTGAAGAATCACCACTTATAGCTATGCCACCAAAAACGCCTTGTCACACAAAAAAACACCACAAAAAAAAAACAACGATTGCGGACATGCGTATTGCTAAACTAACAGGTGTTTATCGAGAAAAGATCTCTCATGAGTAGTTAAACTAAGTGACGCCGCGCTGACACACTTATCTCCAGCTTTATTGATAAAATAAGCTTCCACGATTTCTCTTTCTTTTTTGGATTTTCCAAACGTCAAAAAGCTAGTTTGCCCGAACTTGGGCGTGCATGCGCATTTTTTACAGTGCGAGGCTAGATGGCTGCCATAGCCATTTTTGACATTGTTCTTATGTTGCCTGGCCCTATCATTAAAGCATTGCCCAGTTTGTCCGATGTACACTCTCCCACAACTCAATGGTATCTCATAAACATCAGAGGTGCACTTGGTGAACTTCATTTCATGGTTAGTAGTACATATAATTTGTTTTCGATCTTTCATAGCATTACACAGCGTTGAAAGTTTACGAGGAGCAGAAAATACGAGGTTGACTTGGTGCCTGTTGGCCACTTTCTTCAGGTTATGCGATAACCTGTGCACATATGGTATCACATGAAACGGTCTCTTGTCTCTTTCTTGCTCATCAGTTTTCAACATTCAACATTCAGTTGGCAGTTCAGCGCTAGTCCTGTTGTGTGTGTTCCTATTTTTGTCGTCGTTTTTTTCGCGCTGCTTCTAGTTTTCGCATCATGAACCGACTCGCCCAAACCTACAAGTTGTTGCTAATACAATTTGAACGTTCACGCAACAGGAGAGTTCACACGGTATAAATGTTAACACAAGTGAGATGTCCTCCGACCCGCCGTGGTGGTCTACTGCTTATGGTGCTCGATTGCTGACCCGAAGGTCGTGGGATCGTATCCCGGCGGCGGCGGCGGCATTTCGATGGAGGCGAGATGCTTGAGGCCATTATACTCAGATTCAGGCGCACGGTGAAGAACACCAGTTGGTCAAATCTTCCGAAGACCTCCACTATACGGTGTCCCTCAGACTTCCTGCGATACATAAGTGGTGCAGGCCGGGTCTCCCTAACGGCCCTCTCACATTCTGTCCCTCAGAATCATTTTATAGTTTTGGGACGTAAAACGCGATGATTATTATTAAATGTGCTCCGAGACGCCATAGTTCACTAAGAAGTTCGCACTTCAGTGAGCAGGAACTTGCAAATTATCTCGTAATTGCTGTGCACTAAGTACAACTGCCATGCTCGATGAAACAAATGCTGCTTAGACGAAAATACGCGGAAAACAATTCACTAAAAATACTTGTTATTAATTCACAATTTAACCAATAATCTTTATCTGATAAAGTATCTTTTTCATGCGCTGAACACGATTCCTTGAACGCGCGACATCAAGCAGCTCTAGATGGTGCACAATGTTGTCCGTACGCGAGCACCTTGGTTTGTAGCCCGCACGCATGTGTCGAACGCACACCTCTTCGGTTCGCATGTTTATTTTCTAAATTAACGTCCGTACTCTATGAACCCAATGCATGCGTACCCATTTGTGTAACTGCCTACGACTGGGCCACGTCTATTAAGTGCTATAAATTCCATAACTGTCTACACTTCTAGAACTGTCTAATAAGAGGTCAGGTCGTTTAAATGCCACACATTTTAAGAAATGTCTATGTATATTTTCTACGTTTCTCCATAACAGTGGGAGTTGCAATAACTGCAATGGTATCTCTGTGATGATAAGTTTTTTTTTTTTTTACTGAAGCGAACGTTACTTTGACTCTCACTGATGCGGAATATTTTACAGACTATCCACATTTGAGGCGTTTGAGGTACGCCATCAAGAGCGCATGTGACGGCACTAATACCGATGCAATAGATTTTTCACAATGCACACTAAAGTCTAAAAGCCTAGGTTGTATTTATTATCCGTGACTTGAAGTAATGGAACAAGTGTTAAGCTGTGTCATGTTGAAGGTGTGTTATGTTGTGTTATGAATAAGTGTTATGTCGTGAGAAAATTGACCCTAAAATGCAAGGAGCACCTTTATTACTCAAGTACCAAAAACAAAAGCAAATGTCCAACGTTAAGCATTAAGCCCAACGTTGATACTCCGAACAATATTTCATTTTTCTTTTTTTCTTGCTTTTCTTCATAGGCTTCTAGGCCTGTTTTGTACACTACATTCGAAATGTTTATGTGGAGTAATGTACATGGTGGTCAATGTTGGTGAACGTTGCGTAACTCCTGCACTCCTTATCGTCATTGCAAATTTCGAAATGTCTTTAGGACATCGCATGTGACAATGATGTCATTCTGAAATACGACCGCTGTATTTACACGACCCACGACAGGTCAAGCCAGCGACTGCGCGCATTGTTTTTAAGTGCCGAGCGGACCCAAAGTAGTTTCTACACAACTTTTTAAGGCAGCAACATATAAACGTTCAACATCAAGCAATGTGTTGGCTTTGTCAGTAAGTGCCGCCATTTATTCTTCCATGCACGCCCTAACTGCGCGATCTTTGAGGACAACGTGATGGGTCTACCGCCCGTAAGCCACACTGCAGAGATTCGTTACGATGGCGGGTTAATGCGCATAGTATGAGTGAAGAAAGGTGTATCTTCAAGCACATTCTCTGATTTAGTAGTTTCGTCAAATTAATGTAGCACGCCTGAACCATAAAAGATCGCTTAGCGCCGCCAAGCCACGAGTGTAGTGTGAAAAACCTACTCATTAGCCGCATATGGCGATGCTAGGCATTTGCTTAACTGCTGATTTGGTTTCAGCGTAAGTAAAGTGAATCTTCTATTGGGCGAAGTTAGTTTTGGGGAAGGCCGGCGAAATTTTTTGATTTTGGCAAAGTCAGTTTAGATTAGGCCAAGTCGGTTTTGAAGCTAGGTCAAGACAAATTTTGAAATGGGCCTTAAATATCGGTGGGGCCTCGCAAATCTTGGGAATGGGCAAGGTTGGTTTTGAACAATGGTTAACGCAGTCCTCGAATTAGGCAGATAGTTTTTGAAAGTGGTCCCGTCAGTTATGGGAATTTGAGGACCCTGTGTCAAGAATGCTTCAACCTCATTTTGGGCATGGGCTAAGAAAATTCTCACCCGAGCCAAACTAGCCCTACGTTGCCAAATTTTGCCCAGGCCATTTCAAAGTACATGTTCAGGTGGGCCATAACATGCCCTAGGCACTCGCAACCTAAAATATCATGCATTGAGATTCATATCCCGCTGGGCTCATGCGCAATGCCGCATTGCTCGTTGCGTTGCATGCTAATCCTTTTATCCACTGAGTCTAGCAGAAACATCGTCTGCTTTGCTGTCATCCACCGAATCTCGATAGGTTGGGTAGAAGTGCTTGCGCACTAAAAGATATCCAAGCTGCACTATTATTCCTTATGAGTGCTCACGTAAATAATGCACCCTAGGTCTACACAGGGCGATCATTTGGGCTATAAATTGACTTTGCACAGGTTTATTTAGTGTCGTTAGACGGATACTGAAAATCCATCAACACTTCTGACAATTGGGCCCCTGCTTTTTTGGTGCATGTTCATCTGCCCGGTGGGTGCAGGCGGAAGAAATGTAAGCGAAAGTGCCTGACAAACAGTTACATAGGTCCCGTAAAATTTCATTTATTAGCACAACGTTCTGACTCCAACGTAAATCAGCGAAATATTACTCATTCGAAAATGCGGGACATTTCAAAGCACCAAAGTACGCGTATTACCAAGTTTTCTTTGCACAATTTCGCCTCTTTCTTCTCTGATGTCTCTTTTTTCTATTTAAAATGTGAAGGCATGCATATATAGCCTAGTGGCTAGCGAACTTGACTGCGTATTTTAGGACTGTGTGGGTGTAGGCCAGTTGGTTATTCATGATTAGCAGAGGTAACCACAAGACCACTTCGTGTTGTTTCTTTCTGTGTCGTGTGTGGTTTTGCAGTTACTTTTGTGAATCTGATTTCTATGCTGGACGCCCGACACTTAAATCCCACCATAGGGAATATTTGCCACGTTTATTTATTTGTTAAACAAAGGAAAGAGAATGCATCGCAGGGTCCTTTTTTCTTTTTGTTGTTAACCCTTTCATGCCTACCGATTCGAAATGGAGCCAATTTTTTAGGTCAGTCAGCAACCACCTGGTAGAAAAAAACTTAGAGGACGCCTGAGCTTTGGCTTCAAGAATAAAACGAAATAACGTAATCGGGTCCCGTGCTTATCGCCTCCACAAGTGCTAGCCTCGCTTCGGTTCTCGGTGGATGCCTCTGCCGTGCTGCCGGGAAAC
This sequence comes from Rhipicephalus sanguineus, assembly GCF_013339695.2. Classification (NCBI taxonomy): domain Eukaryota; kingdom Metazoa; phylum Arthropoda; class Arachnida; order Ixodida; family Ixodidae; genus Rhipicephalus; species Rhipicephalus sanguineus. Next base: position 55,663,506 of record NC_051182.1, read on the forward strand.
GAATGTCGTGCGCGTAACATCGGCCGTTTCAAACTATCCTTGAGTGACCACTGCAAGTGCCGTTCCGAAGAGCCCACTACGCCATAAATGGTCCTTTTGCGAATCAGCGAAGAGCCCACCACGCGTCCGTAAGAGAACACGCGAGCCTACGCCGCTGCTCACTTTGTTCATGCTTGTGCTGATGATGATGAATATGTCTTAGCGCTTTGTAACAGGTGGGCCAATGTAACACCCACTCGATGGGCAATTCACATGTTTTGACACCCGGCGCAATTCTGCGTTTCTGCCGCCCAATATTACTTGCGTAAAGGAGACTCGTCCGGCTGCATGGTATTCATATTAGGTTTTTTCCCTAGTCAGTTACAAGCAATGGAGCTTCTCCGTGGTGAAACACCTGCCTGCCACGCAGAAGGCCTGGGTTCAATTCTCACTCGGAACGAAGACATTTTTATTATTTATTTTAGTAACCACTTTCTCGATTTTTTAGTCACGGACAACGCCGATTTTCGCTCACAACCAATGACGCCAACAGCGACGCCAACACCGAAATTTCTGCGAAACGAGCTCTTTAACACAATTGCGTTAACATGGTTGTTTTCCGCCACAACTCATATTTATCATCTCCTGTACATATTCAGCCAATTGTTGGACGCCTGAAACTTAGGTCTCATGTCAACAAAGAAATAACAGGAGCCCTCGCGATGTTCCCGCAATTCGCTGAAGGAACAGCTTCTTTCACCCTGCAGAGGTAGGGCACTTATTTTAGCTTTGTATTGAACATTTCAGCGTTAGCTATTATACACCATTCCATGCTATCGAAATATTTTTACGCAAAAAGAGATAAATATAATTATAAATACTATCTGGTATTTACATATTAATTATTTAATAAAAATTTTAATTCAGAATTATGAGCGCACATTCTTTTTCCACTTTTTAACTACCGTCATAATGCGCATGTCAGAACTGTAAAAGAAAACTTCATTATATTGAACGAAGTTAACTTGGGCCTCAAAGGGTGCTGAGCAACTTTATGAAGCCGGGCAATGCATGGGTGGCGTTACTTGTAGCTTTTACTTGAAGGACAACAATTCTAACATGAAGAGAAAACGAAATGAAACGTACAAAACACAACTTGCCTTGAAAAATTTCCTCAGCGATAACAACACGTAGATAAAGAAAGATGCACTCCGTCGGTGGGAAAAGTACCGATAACATTCGCATTAAGCGTAGATGTTTCCCGTAGTGAACTGCGGCAGCCGCATTCCTCCGTCAACTTCACTGGGCTTATCTATATGCGTAATCATGGCAATGCCAGCCAGCACCACTCGCCGCTGTAGAGGCTAATGTGAATACACATTTTTTCACAGCTGGCGTCGAGTGCAAGGTAGTCCTTGTGAGCTCCCAGTTGACAAATAAAACCTGGCATGCCAATTAAAGAGGCCGCACCTGCCAGGACAATACCCTCGCTATGAAATGAGCGAAAAAACCTAAATGGGTCGAGGGGTTAAACGGGGGAGAAATCAGCGCAAAATTGAGACAGGACACAAGGCGAAGAAGGCACGACAACAACGCTGTTGTCGTGCCTTCTTTGTCGTGTGTCCTGTGTCTATTTTGCGCTGTTTTCTCTCCCGTTTAACCATGAACCCATTAGCCCAAACCTCGACCGTAGTAAGGGTCGAGGGGCCCGTTTCATCGCTAGACAGAGCCTAATGCAGCAATCAATTATTGAAGACAACAAAAGTATAAAAAGCATGTTTTTAGGGCGCACAAAAAGCACAGGCAAACCAGACGCACACGGAGTGCCAGCCATGCACTGGTATATTGAAAGAGAAGGCGCGGTGTGGTGCAATTCCAGTGCACGCGCCTCACCAGCGCCTGCGTTGGCCACAACATAGACCTCAAGTGACATTGAAAGATTCTCTCCGCCATTACACATAATTTTTAGGGTGAAAACCTTGAATGCCACATCAACCACGAAATTCGACCGTCAGCGTCGGCGTCCCGCGGCGTAGCGGACGAGTGATGAAAAAAGCTCATCACCATATTACGACGTCACCACATGACATCACAAATTTTAGCGTGACGTCACATGATGCCGTCATCACGTAGCATCGCAGCTTGGTCAAAAGTGGTCACATCACGGCGCCTGTGCAAAACGAGGTGATGTGCCTCCGATCCTCGAGGCAATGCAAAACCACGCTAGATGCACAAAGCTTTCGGAGGGGGGCGGGGTAGGATCTATAAATCGACAGCGAAGAAAAAAAAACATGGCTTTCGCTTTCGAGTCTTCTTAAGTGAATGCATAATGCACCCCGTGCGTTTTTCAATGCCACGTCATATTTGTCGTGTTGCGCACGCGCTAGAACTGCACAACGCAACGTCTTCTATTTGCAATGACTAATTTAGTATTCCACACTGTGTATTTGTGTGTTTCTCCCTTGTGTGTGTGTTCTTAGCGCTTTAGGTTCATGTTATTTCAATTTCATCAACATGTGAAAAAAGTATTATTAGAGAAAGCAAAGGGTGCGTTGCATGTATTCTTTAGGCGATGTGCGGTAATTAGGAATTTGTTCTAGATATGATGTTATCCGCGTCAGACTGTAATGCTCGGTGGTTGCGCATTAGCAAACGTGATGTCGGCGCCAGGTACTGCGCATCAGTTCAAGAAATAATTTTTGTGTTTTGGTGTGCTTTACCGCGCTATAAGGCCGTGTTTCAGACAAACCTACTCAAGAAACAAAGAAACCTGTTGTTATGGATGCACAATGCACGGGGAGCGCGAGTCCATGCTCCTAGTGCATCTGATCCATTCCAAATACACTAAAAAAGCCCGGAGTTCTGCTTTGTTCCCTTAACTTCGTGCTCGTCGTGTATTATGATAACCGAAGCAAACCCGCACGCGCAGATCATTAGCCATACACACTTCCTCCGTGATCGGCGGTTACGACGCTCTAACAGTGGAAACGAGAACTTTCTGTAGCTGAAGACGTTGTATTTGTAACTTTGGCAGGAGTAATCATAACTCCCTGCCTCTGCACTCAGTCTGGTTCCCATTGATGGAAGGCGGAGTTCATGCGCCGCGGTATCACCATGTCGTTAATAAACGCTGTGCAGCGCGAAGACCGGCTAGACTACTCTGAGCAGCATCTCAAAGATTCGTTCATGAACATGCACTATCACTAGGGCGCGCACCAGCTATTCGACGCGTCAGGTGCGATGGGGCTCGAAAAAAATTTCACGATCTCCCACTAAAGGGAATCATGTGGGGATGCGAAGCAGCGCATGGGCGACTTAAAGTTCCGTTCATCACGGGCACCTTGCCCGATGTTAACGCGTCCTTGCATGTGGAGCACAACATGAATTCACTGTAGTTGCTGTTACTCGTCCAGAACTTTTGTTGGAGCACGCCACGCGGGTTCATCGCGCGTCTGCAGAATCTCGTTCCCCGACGTCATCACGTGATTTCTGAGAGAGTGTAAGGGGGAGAGGCCACAGCGTCTTACCCAGCCCCTTGCAGAGGCCCGAACGCGCTAGCGCGTGCCAGCACACATGGTTTTGTCCGCGTTACGCCAAGCTAGGACAGCATACGGCAGCCCGGGCCCCTAAAGTGTTCTTCTGCACGTATCATCATCAAGGCGGTCGAAGAACAAGAGGAATAAGACTTCTCCTTGGCGCGAGCGCGTACACAGATGGCTATGCTAGGTGGTACGGTCGCCAATGAAACTACGGGCACAGCCCAGCGGAAATGCTGTTTCGCATCTACAAGTCTCTGCACACCAAGGAGAGGTGGCTGAAGCGGCGGGGTGCGGTCGCACCACTCCCCACTGGGATCCATGACTTGGCAGCCCCATTGATAATAATAATAACTTATGGTGGCTTAGGTCCTAAATCAACGAAACAAGTGGCGTAGCGCTTGCGGTACTCGGCTGCTGAAACGGAGGTCGCGGGTTCGATCCCCGCCGCGGGGGTCGTATTTCTATGAAGGCGAAATACTACAGGCCCGTGTACTGTGCGATGTAAGTGCACGTTGAAGAGCACGAGACGGTCAAAATTTCCTGAGCCCTCCACTACGGCATCCCTCATAATCATATTGTGGTTTTGGGACGTTAAAAGCTAAAATTATTACTGTCATTATACAACGATACAGCTATTACACACGGTGTAATGCGAGACTTGGGATTAATGTCGACCACCCGGGTTTCTTTAACGTGCGCATTATTGCACACGGGCGTTCCTTGCATTTCGCCCCATCCAGATGAGGCAGCCCCGGCCGTGAATCGAACCGGTGCCCCCATGCTTAGCAGCCCCATAACCAGCTGCACATAGTTCTTTAGATCTACAAGTTCTCACAGAAGTATTCACAGAAAAATTCCAATGTCAGCGCGCACGCGGCATCCCTAGCTATCAAGCCTCGCTCCCTAGCTAATCTCGAATGGCGTTCCTTTGCGCCAAGAGGCTGGCGTTAGGTGCTTCTAGGGAAAACGCCGGGCTTTGCCAGCACTTTTCACAATCGCGGACCTTAAATATAGTTCCCAGGCTTAATAGTGGTGTCGGAAGGGCAGATGACGCGAAGCGGAACAAAACGGAAGAGGGCACCCCGTATGACGGCTGCCAAAACGTCTCAGATTGGGTATAACGTATATCAGCATACAGCTGCACCTGCGCACCTGAATATAGGATTCGAGCCAGGTCCCGTCAGAGCATCAGCTCGCCACTTTAGCGATCAGGAGAAATACAAATATTTGGTTACGGTATTGGTATGGTCAACTCTAAAATCAAATATAAATTAACGTCCTTACCAAACTATCAATTTTTTGAGCGATATGGCAGCGTGATAAAATATTAATAAAGTGTGCGCGGTTGAGAACAGCGTGATGACACGCTCTTTTGCCAAGCTATGGACATAAACATGATGCAGCAGAATATCTGGAATTCTGTGGACTATGTACTGCATCTGCTTTTATAATTTTTTCGCACTTTTTATGCGTAACGAGTGTTTGTCTTGGTGAGCTTTTTTTTTTCCTATCTAACATGTACCTAGGAGGCTCTAGGGACTCTTTTAGATTTTTATAATGCGCCTGCTCTTCTTTCCGCTTTCCTATCCATCTTTCTTTCTCTTTCCCCCTCCCCTTAGCGTAGGGTAGCAAACCGGATGCTACAATTCTGGTTGACCTCCCTGCTTTTCTCTCGTTTCATTATCTCTCTCGCTCGAAGCGGTAACATTTTTATGCTCTTCTTTTTAACTCCAGAGAGCTTTCCCGATAATCCGTCACCTACAAAGCACAATCATCATGATCCGTCTATCGTTTGCTGAATCACATTTTGATATCTCACTCATCAATCATTCACTGGAAACTACTGGGATTTAGATTCCTGTTGCATTAGCACCGTGCTGCCTCATTAGAAGCAGTACTTAAATACCAACTCGTAAATATTCTTCAAGACCCAAGCTATTCACTTGTCTCTATAACGCTAAATTCCTCTCTACTTACAAGCACAGACGTTCAGAGCTGTGGTAGTCATGACTGCGCTGGTCTCAGCATGTTACCAGTTGCTGCAGATGTGAGGGCACAGAGAGAGAGAGACAGAAAAAACTTTTATTTGTACAGGCCTCAAGGATCAGCCTCGTTGGGTGGAGCCCTTAGTTCAGGGCCCCATTGGCTCGCGCCACACCACGTGCCCGCAACATCTGGCGCAGAGCGCGTGCTTTCCGCATCTCGTTGCACCCTTCATGCATTTACAGCACAGAAAAAGCTTAGAATAAGGCATTTTATGGCCCTGTGCAGCATTTTCCCGTTTACGTTCACAACGGCTTGATACTATGGGTGGCCTTTCAGACTGAAGGCCGGCTACATACTGGTGATTCTTGTTTATAGTAAAGAAGAGCGAGGCCAACTTAGCCACACGTATCCTTCGCGCTTCTACCTTGAGCACACACGTGCAAGCTGCAAGCGCGGTGTTTATTTAGCGGCTGCTGAAAACAACAGCTGAAGAACTCATGAGGACCAAAATACGCATGGGTATGCTCTGTTTTTCCGCTTCAATAATTAGGACACATATCAATGTCACCTTCCTGCGCTCATATCAAATGTCGAATTTAAGGGTAGGTTAAAAGGAAGATCCACCTGTTAAGCGCAGCGGTACCTGCTGCGCTTAGCCTAAGCTGCGCATTGCACGTCATTCACATCAGGTCTACCTGCAGCGACATTAACATGCTATGAATGGCAGGGCCGCTGGAGACAGTGACCTAGCAGTTTATGGTGCAAACAATAGGAAGTACACGTGCTGAGACGGCAGGGCACACCACGTTCAGGATGACGCTTCATGAGGCGTCATTCCATTGTATTCACGTGCAATACGTTTGCAGTCACATCAGGGGCCGTAATTACAAAAATGTCTTATGATGGTAAAGTTGGAAGAAAAATATTTCAGCCGGCTTGGATACTGGACATGTCCAGCGAAGCGCACAGGCCAAGGACTAAAAGCGCTTAAGAGAAAAACTGTAGATTCAACCCCTCATCTATAGCGGTTTAATGTAAAGCTGCCCCTAATTATGAAATTAAACAAAATATTGCTAAAAGTGCAAGCAAACCACTTACGCTAAAAGTGTTGAAGGCTTATTGTTACTGGAATAACCATATCTGCATCTAACATAGCCTACAATGTGTTTTCACGCCGCACAATTTAAAGTAGTTCGTTTAATCAGTGTAGCCTTGCGGCCATCACGATACATCAAATATGAGAAGCTCACATAGACTCTCTGATGCTCGCTATTTCTCTCTATCTGGTGGCCACCCAGACAGACTCAAAGTGCCAGAGATAATTTAGCCCGACACAGGAACGTCTTTAAGATGTGTGATGGAATTTAGCGATTCATTGCTCTTACATTAGCACAACGAATTTGGCCGCATGACGGACACTCTTCTTTATTGATGGTGTGGAGCACATTCATGTGCTAAGTAGCGTTTACTTTCCCCGCTGAATATATTCTATAGGAGCGGAGAACCGCCGCAACAAACATACTTCAACGACAAGCATTCCTGCGGGGTGGATAGCATAATTTGGTACGTGCAATGTCTTGATTGGATCGCCAAGGAAAGCAAACTAATAATTTCATTGCGCGCTGCTTTCGGTATTTGTTACCGGTAATACTCTACCTTTGAGGTGCGACGTCTCGAGCGCAGTTGGTAGTATTGTAGTTTTTTTTAAGAACATGCCACATTTCGCGGCGCCGTCTCTACTGTACTGACTCAGTTCGTTTTCGGGACGCATTCATCTGAATTCTTACCCCAGGTATCGTCGGACACCATGTTTAACTGGGCTCTAACTTTAAAAGCTTTGGCATCTTTCTAAATACATGCTTCAGTAGTGTTGCCTACGATTTCGGATATTTGCTTGCCTGGCGCTTGTCAAACGTACCATGCACGGTTAACTTCCGCAGCGCCAATGACTAACCCTTGTAGCTCTTGCGTTTGTCCTATCGTCTACTTCAGTGTCCTTTCGCCTTCGCTTTATTCATATTTTTACATCGCGTCACAAGAGCACCACCACATCGCACTCCACTCTACATCAGTCTTCTCGGTTCCTATAGGACGTGGCGTGTTACAACAAACACCAAGGAAGAATACAAAAAAAGAAGGCAGGAATGTTTTCTACGGCATTCAAGCTACGGAGGGTTCATACGGAAATGTCATCACCCTTTTAAGTCATGGATTTGGAAACAAGAAGATCAATGAAAAAAATATTACCTTGCAAACCTGCAAAAGCTCAAGCCAGGAAAGTGTTCCACCGATGTAGCGTAGTAGCGCAACTTATTGGCCACCGTCCACATCAACATAAGACGGCTCATGGCGCTCGGACGCCCGGAGGTTAACTACGCCAGCATGGTCACCGAGGTTCTGAAAAAAGCGATACCAGGTGATATGGTAGCGGACTACTTCAATCAACAAAGCAAGAGGACGAACGTCGAGGGACATGCATCATGGGAGACGGAACTGCAGGAACTGCTGTATTACGTCTGTGTGGAGGTAGAGAATCCTGCGAAAAGTGCCTTTGTGGACACCTGTTGTCGGGGTTCCCGAGATCATGGACAAGGGACGCTTCACCAACGGCTTCTGCTTTGACCAGCCGCTCGACGAATCACAAAAGGTGCTTGCTTTCTTTGCCTGTCTTCAGCACACCTTAAAGAGTCATGCTCTTCCGACAGTAGCATAGAAGATGATTCACCTAGCCAAGGCCGGTAGATGTTTCAAGAGCACTAGCAAGGGACATCGCTTTAAAGAATGCCGTAGCTATCTGATGTGTTCGAGGTGTAAAGGTAGGCATGCAACACTTGTTTATAACCCAGAATACATTAAGAAGGAGCGCTCAATCGAAGCAAGGAGACCTGGCTTGCACATCGCCAAGAATGAGTCGTAGACGTAATATACAGAAAACGTGGTTCTGCTACATTCTGAACATGGTTGCTAAACAAATGGCAGTCCGACTTTATCAGAGGTGTCCTTGAACATGTAAGCCAACGGACATTCATTAGATAAGATGTCTCCAAGAAAATAAGCCTACCCACTGTGCGCATCACCGAAATGAATGCAATGGCATTTGGAGGAGCGAGCGGAGCACCGAAAGGACGACTAAAGATTCTCAAAGCGACGTTGATGAATCAATTCGATCATTCCAAACATCATATAGAAGTAATAGAAGATTCGTTCATCTATGAGCAGCTGACTGAAATGCCAGCGACACACATGTTTTTACACAAGCTGTTAGAGGAAAAGAAGTACATCGCTGATACGATACATGTCCCTGGACTAAAAACTGAAGATGGCATAATCTTGGCCGTTGGAGCGGACCAACTGTGGAAATTTATGGCAAACGAGGTTTTTCCCTCACGAGTAAGAACAAGGCCTAGCTGTCATCAACAGAAAGCTTGAATGGATGTTTCAAATACCTATGCAACGCGAAGGATAACATTTTAGTCGTGCTACTGCTCACATCTGTGTACACCGCACAGGATGCGTTGACGCTGTGGTGCCTTGCACGCTGCAACACTTGAATCTCGACAGCATTGGTATGTGTGACCCACTTAAAGAAGTCAAATATGGGCAACGCTGTAATGAAGCAAATTGCCGAAGCAGTTGAGTACAACAGTGAGCGATATGAAGTTATACTTCCGTGGAAGCCGCTAATTTCGAATTTAGCGAACAACCGAGAAGTTGCTCTTCGCAGACTTCACAGTTTGGTACGATGTCTTTACGCGTAGACCGAACTTATGCGACTATACGACGATGCGATGAGGCTGTACGAAGATGGCGGATATGCCGAAATAATTCCTTTTGAAAACCATGAACCAGACAAGTACTGCTGCAGGCCTCATCTTGCCGTAATTCGAGAATCTTCCACGATAAAACGGTTGAGAGCAGTATTCGACGACTCATCTCACGCGCGAGCCGTGGCATCGCTCAATCATCACCTGGAGAAAGGTCCGAAGATAAACGACGACGTGGTAAAAATGTTGGCGAACTTTAACTTACACAAAATTGTAATTACGGCAGATGCCCAGAAGGCGTTGCTACAGCTGGGCGACTACAACGAAGACGGAGATGCTTTACCGTTCATGTTGAGTGAACGTACACCGGCGACAGGTGAACCACTGCCTGAAATCGAAAGCTGCAGAATGAATCGTGTTTCATTTGGTATGACCGCAAGCCAATTTTTGCTGACTGCGACATTGCAGTACCATTTCGAGAACCAGCCCTGCAATCTACAGCGAAACAACTATTAGAGAATATCTATGTCGATGACCCGAAGGTCGTGGGATCGAATCCAGGCCGCATTTTTATAGAGGAGAAAATGCTTGAGGCCCGTGTACTTAATTTAGCTGCACGTTAAAGAACCCCAGGTGGTCGAAATTTCCGGTGCCCTCCGCTACGGCGTTTCTCACGATGTTATCCTGGCTTTGGGACATAAACCCCAACAATTAATAATGTTATAACTCCTACGTGTATGAGCTTGTCACTGGCGTGCCATCAGCACACGAAGCTTTACGAATACTCCACGAAGCAAATACCATTTTTAACAGCGCGGGAATGAAGCTACAACAATAGTCGACTAACGACGACAAATTACAGCCAGTCATGAAGCAAGCTTTAGAGACACTTTCGGAAGCAGCTCCAACAAAAAAAAGTCACAGTTTCGCCGCAAGGGCGAAGCAATGAATGCGATAGCAAGGAACTAATGCTATACGAAGTGAGGCTCGCCAATGGATACTCTCAGTTTGAACAGCGCTTCTGTTGCAAAGGCGGCTGAAGCAGCGAAGGAAACTAGCGTGCTTCAAGTGTCGAGCTGTGACACTTGATAGTTCGCGCTCATCTTCTGTTTGTTCGTTTAGCGGCGTCCCTGAGCTCGAGTGACATTCGTACGCGCCGTAACATGAGCGCGGACATCACGGTGAAAGCGTGAAACATTCCTCTACCCCTCGCCACGAGAAAACCGCACGAGCAGACAGCGGAAGGGCAAGCTTCTCCCATGCGCAAATATAAGAAGAAGCGAGCGAGCTCGCCGACGACTTTTAAATGCGCCCGTCGGGCTCCTAGCGCCACCTCGCTGGTAATGAAGAAACGTTTATTATCGCCTGCTGTCTCTGAGTCCGTCCAGCGCTAAAGGGTGTGTATATAACGCTCGCCGTTAGCTACGTGGGGGATCTGCGTTTCGTGGCGTAGTGGATAGCGCCGCTCGCTGCGGAGCAAGAGGTCCCTGGTTCGATTCCGCGCTTCGGAAGCATTTTTCTGAATTATTTTTCTTTGGGGCCTTTATATATATATATATATATTTATATATATTTATATATATATATATATATATATATATATATATACTTATACATATACGGTGCATGACGGCGGCGACGGCGACGGCAAAATCCAGCCGAGACTGTCCATATAATTGCTATCGCAATAAAAGTCCTTGGTCTCTTGTGGGACACGAATGACGATAGATTTCGACTTAACAATGAGGCCATGTTCACGTTTCTACAAAATAAGGAAGATTACAAGAGATTTGTGTTTCATACAACTGCAATAATATTCGATCGTTTTGGGTGGCTATCTCCGTTTCGTGTCAGGGAAAAATTCCTGCTCCAGCGTCTCTCGCAGCATAGAACTACGTGGGAAGAAGCCATGCCTGTACTATTACACGAAGAATGGAATAATTGGTGTAAAGAGTATACAAAGGTTCAAGCGTTTACGCTTCCGAGTTGTGAGCTGAAGCTGGGCTTAAAGCAGTCCACAGGTTATCAGCTGTACATATTTGCGGATGCCAGCAGGAGTGTTAACGGGGTAGTGGCGTACGTCAAGGTCGAGGATGAGGACGAAAATGCTAACATACAGATATTAATGTCCAAATGCCGAATTGCCCTGATGAAACGAATATTCTTATCATGCTTAGAACTGTTAGCTGCATTTTTTCCTGCCAGAGCGATCAAGTTCTTCCGTGATGCTGTGGCATCCGGAAACTGGAAAGTTGACCAGTATTGTTGGGCAGTTTCAACAGTTACACTCTGCTGTGTCCGAAGCTCGGCCGTCACGTGTAAGCGATTTCTTTCTAACAGAGTAATCGCAATACAAGAAAACTTATCCAGCACAGTAAAATCATTGCCCTGGCATTCGAAACACAGCTGATCTGTTGACTCATGGACGTCCGCTAAGACTAGAAACACGTCCCGTTGACTACCCTACGCTGGGAGAATGAGAAAGGAGAAAAAGTGAGGTGGAAAGAAGAAAAGGGACAATAAATGTGCTGACGCGCACGTGCCATTTTTACTATACAAAGGCTTTTACACAGGCTCGTAGTCCCCAAAAGCTAGATTAGATTTAACTGTCTTGTAGGCCGACGAGCAGTGGGGACGTGCTCCAGCAGCATCTCCAAGGAGAGTGGCCGATTGTCGAATGGTAGCAACGGGTCAGAAAGTTTTCGTCTCTCAGAGGCAAATCAAGGGCAGGGGCATAGCAAATGGTCGATCACGTCTGCGGTGCCATAGACCTTGGGTACCGCACTGTTGTTCACTCCAATGGATAATATGCATATTTTCGTAAAGGCAACTCCCAACGGAAGCCGACACATATTCTTTGAATGTCTCCAAAAACTAGCAAAGTATTTCCAAAGGTATAGGCCTGACTGGCTGCCCAGGCGGCGCTGCGAAAACGGTGCTAAAAAGCGCCCCCTACGACAAGTTCTTTGGTTTCGAGTAGTCAGACAGGCGGCCGCATGCAGCACTAAGCTCAGATGCGCAATGGAGCCGCCGCTGTCGGTTGTGCTGCGCTTTGGATCTCGGCCAATTTCTGGCGTGGCTGAGTTCTTCAGGCCAAGCAATCTGCGTAAACGCAAGAAGCTCGTCAACGTCAAGTATGTTTACGACGTGCAGGAGATTGAAGGAACCATTTCGGCGCGCTGCAACTCGCAAGTGCAGCGAATCTCATACGACGTTGAACTCGAGTTAAGTTTTACGAGGCATGCTCGCGCGATTAACGACAGTGCATAAACGAAAAGATTGCTGTTAAGAAAGCCGACATGATTTGCATTACACGACGAAACGGAATCAAGAAAGGTGCAGTGACGATGGCTAGCCGTCGGCGGCCCGAATGAGCGCATTCGCGTCGTGTGCCGTTTTCTGCCGCATTCAGTCGCAAACACACTCCCCCCCCCCCCCCCCCCCCCCCCTCCATGCACGGTCGTAATTTTCAACATTTGCTTCTCGGGAATTCGTCAAATTCTGTCAGCGTGCGGTGGCGGTCGAGAAGCGACGGCGCGCAATGTTTACAGCCGGCCGCTGGAAGCAGCCGGCTGTCTCGTTTCGCACGAAATGCCGACTGCATATCCTCGTGATCGCCGTCGGCAGCCACGGCGTGCCGTCTGGACTGCACACAGGGAATATATACATATATAAACGCGTGCACGCGCGCACGAAAAGTAATCAGCACGTTACGTTGCAAACCACGTTTTACCCGCGTACTCACTTCACGCGTCGGACGGCACGTATCCAGCGGTTCCGTCGCTCCACTTCGTACGGCTTTCAGGGGAACCAGTAAAACCGCACATTAGGATCCTTACCCCCATGTTCGAGGCAATTAACCACGCAACAATAACGGCGGCGACCGCGCTTCGGGTCCGCGCGCTGCTCAGAGCCGTCGCCCAGACCACCTGCTTTCGGCACGGTTTGTTGAAGCAGGGATCGCTCGTCAAACATGTCAGACTCTGCAGGCATAGCGGACAAGTTCCTGCGTATGTTTTAAGCACTTTTTAAGCCTGAAAACTAGGCGCAAAATTAAGTAAAACGCTTAAAGCAACTGAGAACTGCGTAACTCGCCGGTCGGCGTCCATTTTTGACTACCCAAGCAACTTCAGCGCACGCCACCAGGCTCCGCCACAGTACTCAAAACTCCAGCGCGTCAGCCCTATATGATTCGATGCGGCGGCAACTGCTTGTACGCGAAAGCCATTATCGAGAACATTATCTAAAATAGATAAACGGAAGCCTAAGTAATATTATTCTTTGGTACCACATAGAACAAATGAAGAATTCTAGCCTGTGAGCTTTATTTGGCCCTACCCGTGTAATAAATTTTGTGTTAGCATATCTTTTCGTACGTATGGCGCAAAACATAAGGGACAACGCAGACTCGCTACGAGTGCTATTGTAATAGAAAAAAACCATCGTCGAGTATTGACCCAAGAACGTTACTGATAATTCCCTCGGTTGATGGCAGTTTCTTCTGTCTCTGGTTGATGGTAATTCTTTCTTTATGGCAATTCTTTCATGACTCTTTTCATTATCTTGATGAAGGCCGCTTCGACCAGCGGGAGAACCATCCCGCTGACTCTACCCAACTTCGTCTATCAATATTATCTGTGGTGTCTTCATCTTAGTGTGTGTTAACGTGTGTGGTTGATAGGCTTGCGGAAGTTATGTCTCTGTATGCACCCCGGTTATTTCAACGTCAAGTTCGACAATACACGAGCAATTTCTTCTACGTCCGTTATTTCTCAGAATGTTTTCTGTGCTTGTGTTGTCGTGCATTTTTAGCAGATGCACTACTATAGTTAATCTGGATCAGATAGGAACCACTCGAAACAGCTCCTGCAAGGAAAACTACGCCCGGAGTCGTAGTCATATGCAGGACGTGCTTGTTTAATTTTACTGTTTCATCGCCCTTTTATTAAGACAGCGAGAACAACAAAAAACACCGGTCTACATATTGCAGTTATCTATAATTGTAATATTAAAACTATATTTGTCTTAGACGGCTTGCGTAGCGCATCCCGAATCTGCAGCACCAACCGTCCAGGCCTTATCCTTAGCCTCATTCATCGGAAACAACTTTGTCAGAGGCATACGCTCTTCATGACGGCCAGTGACAGCCAACTCTTTTTCACCGTCTACGAAGCTTGATTCGTTACCCTGCAAAAGAAGAAAATACGGAAATCACATAATAAAGACATTGGCCAGCGAGATGAGTCACGAATGGCTGCGCAAGAAATAGCAGTCCAACAAGATATTAAATAAAAAAATTCGGCAGATTCGCCACCTTTCGGGAATTCGGTTTCATGCGAAGCAGTCAGCGAGCAGCTTTCTGCTGCCTTTTTTAGCCTTGAGCCAAGCGCTACGAGGTGGATCAATGTGTTTTTGTAAGTGTAGTAGTTGTGCGCACATCATGGGTTTACTAGGCGCGTTGACAACGCTGGCGTTTAAAGGGTAACTTATGGTCTGACGTAACGTCAGCACTCACGTTAGAACACATACGTCAGCATTATCGAAACGAAGTGCACTTTATGGTTCGATGAAATGATTACCATACGAAACTTTCGTTAGCGTGTTCTTCCGGTGTCAATGAACGCTTGAATATAGCTTGCTGAATCCTGGGAATGGAAATGTAAAGTTTTTAGACTGCTGTAAATGCGGGAGGCAACAATGGAACCACAGACGTTACCCTCACGTGACGCCTGTATCGTGGGAATACATATGTAGTGTTTGCTGCTTTGTTATAAAATTAGATAGCCAGCACCACAAGCACAGTTGCCGTTCCACCGACATTACGCCTGCATAGGGTCTTCCTCCAAAGCAGTTTCTAGACCTGGCGCGCTCTGTCGTAGAGTACCTGACTGCTACACAGAATGCTTGTGTGTCGATTCCTGCTTGGATCCTAATTTTTATTCTTTGCATTCGTCGCGTCAACGCTGCCGATGTCGGTCTTTCTTAACGCTCTCGCATTTAAATTATCAATGTCTGTAATTACCATTCCCGGGTAGATATGAACTGTCAATCACTTATGGCGCATACACGCATACCGCGGACGTGGTATACTCCGGGTTTGAGCCACACGTGTCTGGAGGAAAGGTTTTGAAGACGTACGCGACAGGATTTTTACGTTAGTTATGTCATGACGAGACAGTCGTATTGGTCAAACCCTCTTACTCTGCCATACCAATTTTGTTCTGCACCAAATTGAGGAGGTGATCGCGAGAGCACCCAGACGTAGGCGGCTAGATAGATAGATAGATAGATAGATAGATAGATAGATAGATAGATAGATAGATAGATAGATAGATAGATAGATAGATAGATAGATAGATAGATAGATAGATAGATAGATAGATAGACAGACAGACAGACAGACAGACAGACAGACAGACAGACAGATAGATAGATAGATAGATAGATAGATAGATAGATAGATAGATAGATAGATAGATAGATAGATAGATAGATAGATAGATAGATAGATAGATAGATAGATAGATAGATAGATAGATAGATAGATAGATAGATAGACACGCTCAAAGTGACTGGTTCGGTAAACAGTGCTATGATTCGCATTTAAAGCTAGCGCAATGAAATAATGAGATACTTTCACCGACTTCACCGGCTTCTTGTTAATGTGTACAAATATTACACTTTTTTCAACAATGCCATCTTGTTCTAGATAAGGGTAAGAATATAAATGAGACCCATGAACATGAGAGAATAATATTGCAAACGTCGGGTCGGTATTATTCTGTTCACGAAGTGGTGAAGCCGAGCACTCAATATAGTGAACTGTGCGAATCAGAAGCAATTCGTACCAGTCTGGATATGCGGGACCACCCCTGACAGAACCCCTACATTGGACAGATCATAGCTTAACATCGGCAGCAACAGTATTTCGAAGTCAACCAATAGGTCCAATGTCGACATCAACATAGAACCAATGAAGGCAAGCTGTCACTGGTCTTATGAAAGCTAGCCGACGCTAGCTTGGTGTCGGTCTGACAACATCCGGACACCCCCATCGTCACCAGCGCCTCAGTTGCAGCCATTATTATGGTGTTTAGCTTTTAACGTGCAATAGGTACGGTAATACTGTAGCGTCTTTGTCTGCACGCAGCCAGTTTGATTGCGAGATCCGCGGTAGTTGCTTAATGTGTACGGCCACTTCATCAGAATGGCTCACACGTGTGTTATAAAAAAAGCTGATGCGTGTGGACAGCGGCAGTACGGTAGTACTGTGGTTAGTGTGCCGTATACCAGCAGTGCTAAACACCCTGTTGGCAGCCCATCGGCATTCACCGACTCGCCAGCATTGGCGCTGTACATGTAAATTACTTTGTAATTAAAACGATTGTTCCACTAGAGTGTGGCTGTGCCGATGAGATTCAGAATTTTATGAAAACGCGCAAGGCCGAAAGAAAAGTCTATATTCGGTCCCACATAATTGAAAAGTGTTAAAGGTATACTAGCACGAACTACACATGCGTCAAATGTAATGAATGAACAACACACTTGCAAGCAGAACAAACACTTTATTTACACATGTATATTCAAACATATTTACATTTCTTAAATACACAGTTGACGCTCGGTTTAACGAAGTGAAGACCACGCTCGATTTATTTAGTTCAAACGGGAACCTGGCAAAATCAAGAAAGGTATCGTTCGTTTGTACTAACGTTGCAAATTCTGCTAGTTGGAATATGCTCATGAAGGCCAGCGCAAACAAGACACGAAGCAGCGCCTGTGACGTGTGCTTTCTTGTGTTCCGTGCCTTGTTTGCGCTGGCAATCATGAATGCCTTTCGATCTTTCGATATCTAAAATTGTAACGTAGCGACACCGAAAAGCTACCATCGCAATGTTTTCGCCGCCGACCCACGCACGCGCATGTGAAAAACCTGCGAGAGCATCCCAAGGGTTATCCTTCTATGTCGGGGCAATGCAGGCCAGGTAGACGGTCACGTCAAGCTATGACAGGCTGCCGGCATGCAATGATGCGACGAACCAATGTAGTGACTGTACGAGCAGGCCAGGCGAGAGTGTTTCGACGGGACAATAAGGACTATTTATCGCACAAAGTATCAAATAACGAAAGCGACCGCCGTCGCTAGTAGCGCCTTTTGGTACCTAAGAGCACTCTCGACAGCCGAGTACGTTGTACCGTGCATGGGCTCGGCGTGCAGCCTTCAGAAACTAAATCTAGGGCGTCACCATGGCGCAGATCTTTTTACGTGACAGCCTTGGAATAGGACGCTCGATGGAAAACGCGTCTGTGCCCAAATAAATGACCTCACCGCTATTTACTTAGGGTTTAAAAAAAAACTTTTTTAAAACGGGTTTGATGGCCACCTTTGTTAATTGCAGTTGATGATGGTTGATGACAACAATGTTGTCATCAACCCTAGGGGTGCCTACCGGAGAATGAATTTTTTCCTTTAGACCGTGAAATTCGTAATGTCGGGTTTCGTTAATTCGAGTTTCAAATGTATCATGCTGACCGTGTTACATGAGCGTGATTGATTGAACAATTGAGAAATTCGATTAAAGTAACCAAGCCTCCCCTATTTCTCTTCTCTTGGATACACTGCGGAAATGGTTTTGACTCCTTAGATACACATCTGGAAAAATTATGCAATAAAAGACTACTTAGTATTCGTAGCTACAACAGCCAACAGCTATATAGATTCTATAGCCGCACTATTCCTCCTCAGGAAAAACAGAAAAGTCCTCATTGAGTGTAGAGGTGTAGTACAGCTTATCGTCCACCAGTGAGCTGCGTTTTTTTAAACCCAGCATGTGCTCTAATCGAATGTTCCACTATATCCTTCGAACGTTCGTAAACAAACATTCGAGCCTTATCTCTGGTGGCCGCGCCTGTTGCATCAACTGAACTGTTCGCGTTTGAGCGCCCAAGCCTGTCAGACGATTCCAATATAATCTGGAAGGTTCCCACACATTCAGCCGCGGTTCGCGTAAGCCAGTGGTTATACGAGTAACGGACCGGTTGCATAGCAGATGCAAAAATGAGCGCACGTGGCGATATGCTGCTGGGGCCCATAAGTCATAACACGGTACATCGCTAGCTGCAGCGCGTGAAAGATAATTATAGTCTGTTTTTTACAGACTAGTGTCAGTATTGATTTTGGAGAGCTCCGCGAACGACAAGCCTCCTGGTACAACCATCGCCATCTAGTGCGTGAAACGGCACACAGATCGGTGACGCACTTGCGCGCTGCCTGCATTGTCTGCTCGCATTATTTCGCCTGCCGCATATGCTGCGCAGTATCGTTGCCATCATCATCGTTGTCTGGTGGCTAACACTTTTTCGAGGCTTCCACACTTTCGATATCTTTGCCACAGCCATGGCTTCGCGAGTATCCGCCAAATAGTAGCCTACTGGTGCACGCTCGGCAAAAGGACAATGCTGATTATAACGTCATTGCTTAGCTGCACCAGCTCAGATCTGACCGGCAGTTACGACGCCACGAAAGTTTAGGTCACCTTCGGTGATGTCAATGTCGCCAGGTGCGGCGTATAGCACTGGAAGGCGCGCGCGAACTTCACAATTCATGTAAATTGCCTTCCAAGAGAAATTTATTGCTGAGATTTGGTGGACAATATGCGCATGTTGACGGGAATCGATCCCGCAGCCACGAATTTTTTATCAGTACCCCTCTAACTATGCTGTCACAAAGTCGCACAGCGCCATTTTGTGCATGCTAGTGCTCTGAGGAAACACGATATCAGCAGGACCTCGCCTTACGGGAAACTGGTGCAACGCTGTCCGTTTTGTCTGCGTGTTTTTACCCCATAAGAGCTTGTTTGATTTTTGCTCCAAGTAGGGCACTGGTTCTCATGTGGACTACAACTTCGTTGTTTTGGGAAATATGAGATTACCGTTTACGTTGAGAAATTTCCACGGCCGCCTCACACCTATATAGCGACGGTTAGGGGTCCCGCGGATTAGAGCTGTGCACGGGCCGTATTTCCGAGCCCGAGCCCGGCCCGGGCCCGCTGACTTTGTCGAAGGCCCGCCCGAGCCCGACGGCAAAGGGCTGCGAGCCCGCCCGGCCCGGCCCGACAGACGAAAACACAATCCCGGGCCCGGCCCGGCCCGGCCCGGCTTTTTGAAGGTTCGCTGCGAAAAGAAAACATCGTTTTCCGGTAATTTGGCATTTCATTGAGCATCTCAAATATGATCAAACGACACACGACGAGCAGTCTCTATTACACAGATTACAAATTGTCGTGCAAAAACAGCAAGCAGACAAACGATTCCGGCTTCAAAGAAGTGCGGCGCTTTTGCATTATGTAGCCCGCCAAACTGAAGTTGCGTTCACTGCTTGCACTCGTCGCCGAAATTGCTAATATCTTTTTTGCCAGCCTGGCAAGCTTGGAATATCTCTGCTGCTTGTTTTTCCAGAAGACTAAAACTTCAGATGGACAGGCGGACGATTCCATAGAGAAATAATCGGAGAGCTCCCCTTTTGTTTAAAGTAGCGAATGGGGAAAGGAAAAGCGGTAAAGGGCGGTCACGGAAAAGGCGCTGCAGTGTATGCGTGCTTGAAAACAATTCCCGCTGATTCTCTACATTTCGGGCTTTAGTCGGGCTTTGCGCCGGGCCCAAGCCCGGCCCGATAAAACTCCAAGTAGCCCGAGCCCGGCCCGGGCCCGAAGAGAAGATGCGTCGGCCCGCCCGAGCCCGGCCCGCGGGCCGGGCCGGGCTCGGGCTTTCGGGCTACCCGGAGCCCATGCACACCTCTACCGCGGATACAAGATATTCGATAAAACCTCTGACTGTGTGGCGAATATGTTAAATATTCTGACGCTTACGAGTACATGTTTAAATACCGATAGTGTTAATTGCATATTCCTGTTTCTGGCTGTTCCCATGCATAAAAGGGTACAATTGCTTGCCTAATTTCTGGGGACTAAATGTTATCCCTATGCAATGAAAACGGAAGAAAGGAACGTGCATCATTTTATGATTTATGTTAGGTTGAGGACATTCCAGACGCAGTTAACGGTATATCATCTGTATTATACTTATTGCACATTAAATTTCCACGGTCGTTGTTATTTCTCATCATTTTTATGATCTTTCAAATTATCCGCTCAGCCCAGCATATAAAAAATTGGATGCTGCAGCGGCAGCGTTTCAACGCGCAGAAAATGCGAAAACACCTGTCTGTCACTCTATGGATACAGCCAGGTGCTTGAGGTTTTTCTAGGACACTTCACTACGCCTTCATTAACAAGAACGGGTTGACAGTCGGGACATTGAACCCCGCGCACTAACCAAACTCCCAGAATGTGCTGCTCTTGACAACTTTAATCCCATTTTGTGTTTGTAAATATCCGCGGATGTGACTAGGTTAAATGCAACCACCTGTTTGGGTTGCTTGTGAGCAAGATTAATATAACATGGCAGACAAAACTCACGAAATAACGAATTTTTTTTACCTTAAGCATTAGCAAGATATTGAAATCCGACCTGAGGTTTTCTAGTCATCATTCTTCCTAGGCGTGGCATGCCGGCGGGTGGGATCGCTTGCAATGTGGGGGCGCGTAGATTTTCCATTGTCAGCTCGTACGCCTTGTTTTGCTTTGCAGAGCCAGGGCGTAAGCCAAAACCCCGTTCTCTGATGAGGACGTTAGCGATGAGGACGTTAGCAACGATGAGGACGTTAGCGTCTCCTTGGAATCGCGTGTTCCAAGGGCATGTTGTACCTCGTCCCGTAGGACGTCAGCGAGTCGGGAAATTTGTTTTTGCGAACACGAGAGCAGCTGCCGCAGCTCATCGCACATAACTGCTCGAATGGTGCCTCGGTGTCGAAGGGCCCCAGAGGGGCACATCGGGGATCGTTGCAATCTGGTGGACGAGCGGAGCTAATGCGGTCGTGTTGCTTTCCGCGAAGCACGAACGTGTCCTCGATGCTGTCGATCTCGCTAATCCACTCTACGACGGTCTTGGGCGGATTAGAGTGAGAGCGACGTTGCTCTTCGTGGCTTGGCACGTACTGCAGCAGATTGTCTTCAGTGTTCTTTGTTTCGGCGTGGCGGCGTACCTGATGCATTTTCTTCCGCAGAGACGTAACGGGTACGTTCAAGTTTATGTGCTGCTGGCGAGATTGAAACAAGACCTTAGCTCACTCTTTGGGCATGTTCATTGCGAATGATGTAGGTGACTGCCTTTTGAAAGCATTCCCCGTTCTCAAATGGGGCTCCTGGTTCTCGTCCGAGCTTCTGGCAGAGTCTTCGAAGGAAACTTTACCTGAAGGTTGCCTTCGTCAGAGCAGTGGTTAAGTACTGCAACTCGCTCCTAATGGTGAAGCCAAAGGTTTGCATCCTCGCAAGTGGAGCCGCCAAGATGCGCAGGTAATAACGGCTGCTGGATGGCGAGCGACTCTCAACGGTGAAGCTTCGCGGTACTTGCGCGAACAGTGACGAACCCCAATTGAGCCGGGAGTCTCTCCTTTTCTCTAGCGGCTTTTTCCACTTGGACCGTTCGAGATGAACTTAGACGGGTGTCCCAGTTCTACGGAGGTGTGCCAAATGAGCGCCTCCACTAAATTTCGCATAAATATCGGCGAGCTGGCCGACGCGCAGGCAGACAAAAATTGGGACTACGTCGTCGATAAACCTAAAAAGAGTTTGCGAGGTGAACTACTGCCTGAATGGCAACAGAAAAATCTTACAGAACATGTCACACTGAGAGCAACCCAAGAGGCGGTTCAGTGTTCAAACTGTGCGTCGCGGAGCATTCCCTAGTCTGGATGGTGAGCGGGTACGTTCGGTCCCAAGCAAGAAATATATGGAAGCAGGATAAGACAAATGAATAAATACCCCCGCTTTCCTACAAATAAAACGTCTCCTTGAGTTTGACATTACGAAACCGTGATATTACTATGATGGACGCAGTAGAGGAGGCCTCCAGAAATTTCGACGACATTAGGTTTTTTTTAACGTGCACCTAAATCTAAGTACGCGGCCCTTAAGCCTTTCGCCACGATCGAAATGCATCCGCCCCGACCGGGATTCAATACCGCGACCTTCGGTCTTTATGGTGTGATTGGTAACCTAATGCTACGTCTTTACGCGAGTGTTTCTATGACTTCGCTTAGCGCGTCCAACACTTGGATGCCACTTCGAGCGGTTGGATTTCCTAGGCTTCGCAGTAATTGTCTTATGACAACAACTAGTGATCGCAGCGTCTGAATAATCCGTGAATCGATGCTGTGTATACCATCCGGTGCCAGGAGGGAAGGCTAGTAAGGCTCCTGCTCAGGCTGCGTGCGTAGAAGCGCAGGCCATTCTTTCACTGTATTAGCTTTCCGCGCTTCATTTAGACTCGTGATAGCTGCTGTGCTTGTGCTCAAAACTAGTGAGATAGGCACATGTATTATATACTTAGCACGCTGTCCTCTAAGCTTTTGTCGACTATTTCGCCGAAAGCGCATAATATCAGCAGTTCATCTGCCGATAAGCAGTCACTTACCTTTGTTCAAAAACGGCTATTTCTCTCTTGGTGCATGGGTAGTCTTTGGATGTCGCATCATGAGAGCCATCACAGCTCGCACACATTAGATTTTTTTTGCACGAGCAATGTCTGCATTGTGCGGCTGAGCGCAACGGAGGTATAATTTGCTGTTTGGGCACACCACTGACATGGTCAGTCTTCATGCAGTTGTATGCAGACAAATATACGAGCAACATGTTGAAAGTTTCCAAAGCTTGAACACGAAAAGATGGATTTTCCTCTGAAAAGCTTTCCGCAGCGGCTGTTTCAGAGGTTTAAGAGGCGAAACGCATTAGCCAAAACACATATATATTTCGTGAGTTCTATTGAAATTGTCAAGTTTGCTGCGCAGACAACTCGGCACCATAAATTACTTATTTCATGCAGGCGCCGTATATCGCAATAATCGTTTGGATCTTGATGTCGGTCGAATCAGTTTTCCTGCTATGCTTGTCCAAAGCATGTCCGCAGGAAGCGCATTCGCCGGTGTGTTCACTGGGACACTGTTAATGTTATTCGGCGCCATCCTCTAAACGAACAGAAAGAGCGGCAGCTTTACATTTGCTTACATCTCGTTCTCGATATTTTTATGAGTATAGATCAAGCGACTGCTGAACAAGTGAAATATTTTGCATCACACCAAAAGCAGACGCGTAATCGCTCCAATCTATGACCATTTCATATACGAATTTCAGATGTATGGCAGCTACTAAGCAGTATGACATATAGGAGAGAGGAGGAATGGGAGGTGGCGATGCACATAAAATAAACGGAAGGAAGGAAGCACAGAAGAATACCTGATGTGATTTACCGCGGCTTGGATTTTGCTAGTAATAACCAATATCATTCAGTGCCACGAGCGAATTTAAAAGGTTATTGTTGACCAGGCCAACAGTCGGTTTCTAACTCTTGACATGAGAGAGACGCCTCCCTATAAAAAATGAGAAGCTTCCGCTCGGCTGTACAAGCCTTGATAACAAGCTGGTCGATCCAAGTAGGAGGCCTTATTGGTCAGTGCTAGTTCACTTGGCTAAGGATAGGATCCAAATTTGCTTTAAGCAAGGCTATTTTTCAGCTTTTTGTTGCTCTTGGATCGACCATCTTCACTGTTATCAAGTCCTGAGCTCTAAACTTGGTGCTGTTATACTTCGTCATTTCCGTAACTTCGACGCGACTCCTCCGAAGCTGTTGCTAAAGTACAAGCGCGGCTTGGCATGACGTCACATGAGCTGTCGCGGTAGCTAGGCGTGGCGGGTTCCGTTGCCGAGCGCGGCTGGGCGGCGGCTTCTCCGTCGCTGCTGCTTCGGCACATGCGCGGCTTGGCATGACGACACGCCAGCTGGCGCAGTAGTGAGGCGAGGCGAGGCCACATGGTGCGCAGCTCTGGCGTTGCTGGTTTCAAGGCAACGGCGCGGCGAGGTTTCTTGCTGGAACAGCTGTTTTTATGCCGTGCTTAACAGTTAAAATGTTGCGGAGTATTGGGCGAATGACGTGTAATCTTTACCAACTGTTTTGAAGGGCACATGCCGGCATCATTGGCTAGATTTAGGAGCTTGCTCGCCAAGCTTCTTATGCTCACGCCCATGGGCGTCCGCAGAACTTTTTTCAGGGGGGGGGGCAACTGCTGGGTTGGGGGGGGAGGGGTATGGTAAGTTAGCACTAAAAAGGCACTATTTATGGTCTGAGTTACGCACATGCGAAAACAAAATCAAAACAAGGAATCATTAGATTGAAAAATACTTGGATTTTGTTAATAAAGAAATAACTAAACGTAATAAGCAAAATGCGAAAACATAGCACCGCTCTCAACGTGTTAATGTTGGCGCAAAGCTAGAAACATGAAAAAACACAGAGGAAAGAGTCAGGGGGGCACCAAACTACGAACTGTTTATTGACGGCAAAGATTGGAAATCAAGAAAACTATACGCATGCGCAGGGGCGTGAAACTGTGACGTCAGCATGTCAATACGTAAGCTGTCCATTAAAAAAGGATCTCTCAGATTGATACGATACGAATGATGTGCCACTGACACAGGCGGACTCATTCCCTGAAATATGAAACGCTTCTAAAAGTTATCTCGCCGTTTGGTCTCTGCTCTTGCCAACAATCTTAGCTTGCTCGAAACGTGACGTACATGAGTATGCCTTAACATGCACCGGAAGATGCGCACCATCACTTTTGCCAATACTATTGGCGTGCTCCCTCAGGTGGTCATTACGTCCCGTTTGTCCTATGTATAGGACCTGCCATTGCCACAGCTCACAGGAATTTGGTAGACAACGCCTTCGGCACGCCGCCTGAAGGATTTCATGTGCCTCTTTTGGCACCCTTGCTGCTTAGCACTAGAGGTTCGCTGGCACAGCTGTGCCAGTTCATTTGGAGCGGAAAACACAACAGGAATTCCACGCCTAGTGGCCACCTTCATCAGGTTATGGCTCGCTTTGTGCACGCACGGCAGCACTTGTGGGTTTGCACGCTCCCGTTCTCTCAAGTGCTCCTCCAGAGTACTGATTTTCACTTTCTGTAGCAAAGACTCGGTGACGTCAACCAAAACCATCCGAAGGAAGCCAGCCTTTTCGAGTTTGCCAATCTGAATGCAAAGGCTAGTACATCATGGGTGAACACGACCTGCGCAACGCAGATTAAAGGCAATACAAAGCGATGCACATTTAACAATCATAAGACAATAGCGCTTTTGTGCTGCGAGGCAAGTAAGCGCAAGAAACATGCTCGTTTTTCACAGCCGGGCAAATATCTAAAAAGTGCAAACAATGGTAGGTCTGAAGCTCATGAGTGAAAGTTAGATCCTTAGGATTCGTCTTAAAGGCACCTAAAATGAAATATGCCATTTCATGGTAAGGCACATGGCATATCTTATATTAAAGAATAAAAAAATCGTCAACACACCTAAAAATAGAAAATGGATGAAATAAAGTATTAACACATTGTAGTGCCTGGTCAATACGAGATAAAAAGATGTACTGAAATTGGTGCTACACTGGACCCGATACAAATGCCTTTCTTTTGTAGATAAATGCCGCCGTTAAAAGAAAATAAGGTGCTGTTGAGATAAATTTCAAACACAGACATCAAAATAGAGACCGACATTTCTGCCCTAGCTACAAAATCAGCCTCGCCACTTTCTTCAATGCACTGCTTAACTGCAGAAAAGAGCTCAGCGTGGAACAGAATAAAAAAGATCATTCACATCTGCTGAAAAGAGATATCCTGTATTGCCTTTGCAACGAAAACATTCAACACCATACACGTATGTTCCCCGCTCACTGATAATCGTTCGGAACGGTATATCAACCATGTGAGTTTTAGCGCTAAAAATGCTAGCAAGCTATCTGCTTTGGACATAGAAATCTGCTTAGACAAACGCTTACCCCCAACTTCTTCACACAGTTTGCCTACGTTCTTCTCGACTTTTGTCAAGCTCACTTTCACACACTTGAAATTCTTATTAACAGCCTGCAAGGCTTTTTCATTAAAGGCACGTGAGACAATATCACAAAACCATCTTCTCTGTCTGATTGCATTATGCATAAGTCATTGTCTCTGAAAAAAGACATTACACGATTCAACGCGTGCACCTGGCGTCCAGTTCCTGTTTTGGGCGCACACCTCTGGACACTGTCAACACCGTCCAGTAAGCACCGCTCACGCTGCTCCGAAGACGCTTTTTTTTCATGTTTTAGCTTTGCGCCAAAGTTAACACGTTTAGCAAACTCAGGCACCAACTCGCCCAAGAACAAGTTCTTCTTTAGCACCACTCGGGTAAGAAGAGTACATGTTCAGTCTCGCTGCATGCGGGATTTCAACTCGCGCGAACTGATCACCACCAGCGCACAGTACAACATGGCCACCAACATATAACTGTAGTCCGTCAGTTTTCTTTGAATAGTAGCGGCAACCGTCTGGGATTTTTCTGGGCAAATTGCGTGATGACACGCGTGATAAAATCATCTTTGTGTTTCATAACACGCTCTCGGTGCACACTCATCATACAAAGGCCGTCCAACCTGTCATTTGTCATTGTTGAGCGTAGCCATGTTTTGACTCTCCTCATTGTACTGAAGGAGCGTTCGACGGTGCAGGTGGTGACTGGCAGTGCCAGAGCTACCTCAATAGCTTTTGCGACAGCGGGGAAGAATGTCTTGGCCTGAAGCAAGAGTTCAGAATAAGTTAATTCTGAGGTGTCCCTAGTTTTGTTGTGCCACATCTCGTACCAAGATATGCTCTCTTCCTTGAAGTTCTCGATGCTATAAAATTCTTGGAGTTCATCAGAGAGGACAGCAAACTCAACAAGGCTCAAAGACTTCATTTTTGTTGGATGAAGCTGGAGCAGCTTGAAGCTCTTCTCATTTGTGTCAGAAAATCGGCGAGCCAAAGAAGCAGTGAGAGAGTCTAAGTAGGGCACATATATTGCCACGCGGTAATATTCCTCCGGCGACTGTATCCCGTAGTTGTCTCGGTGGGTCTGACGAGAGGCTTGCCTTGGCACAGATATCACTATGTTTAAGCGATTGGCTGCCTCAGTTGCTGTTCTCATGATGTCAGAGAACTGCTCTTCAGCGTTAGTCCGGTGGTCGCGAAATATATTCTGCAGCTCAGTGATGTGGTCGAGTACAGAATGAAAGTCCATTGTTACACTCTGCAGAACGTTCGTAACAGGTTCCAGTCGTGCGCTGTACTTCGCTACGATGTGCAAGCAGACAATGAAAGATGAGCTTGTCGTTGCACAGTAGAGGATGTGAGCTCGTTGCCTAGTTGCAGCATTCGAGGTTGATTCCATTGACGCGAGCTCCTTGAGGGCTTCAACTATGGCCACGTAATGTTGAGAGAAGATCCTAATCAACTTGTATTTTGCAGACCACCTTGTTTCACACAGCATCGGAATGTTGGGCACCAATTTCCTTCGAAGTACGCTCTCACGGAAGAAGTTTATGGTTTGCTTGATGATCCCTATTGTGTTGCGAATTTCAGAGACTTCGTTCAAATCGTTGATCACGAGATTCAGTTTGTGGCTTCCGCAGTCGAAAAATAGTGCCTTTGGAAGCTCTTTCTGTATTATTCTGTTAACTTCAGCTTCTCTTCCAACCATTGTGGAGCATCCATCATACCCCTGTCCAACGAGGTTCGAAAGAATCAGCCCAGCATCCTTTAAAAACTTCAAGATTGCGGCGGCGATGCAAGCTGAGTTCAGTTGATTCAACTCTACAAATCCTATAAAATACACTCGAACGCAGGCTTCCGTTCCGCTCTTGTCAACGAAGCGAATGCCTATAGACATCTGCTCTGTTCCTGCAATATCTGCAGTTTCGTCCGCAAGAACGGAAAAAGCGAACGCTGTGTTAACTTCAGCCACTATTTCCTCCCTCAGGATGTCGCCACAGATTGTGATAATCTCGTTCTGGACTCGGACTGAAGTGTACTTTGCATTACCAGGAGAAGATGCAAAGTGTTCTTGAAGCCGAGTATCTCCTGCTTCTACCCGAAAGTCAAGGAGATCATTGAAAACTCCACTGTCAGACTGCTTCCCGCGTACTGGCAAGTCGTGCGTTGCACAAAATATAATGGTGGAAATGATCGGAAATAGTTTCTGGCGGTTCCTTTCAACTTGGTCGTGCAGGGCTTTGTTTAGCTGCTGTACAACGGGCAATTTCTTGCCTGACATCACACCCATAAAGTTCTGTGAGGCGGCCATTGCTTCCTGGTGCCATTGGGATTTCCCATGATCCCTGCATGCCTCGTGCATTTTTTTGTAGTTACTGAAAGTGCGCACGATAAAGCTACCTTGAGTACCTCGATGAACATTTGGAGGAAAGGTGACGCAGAAACGACAAAGGGCGCCTTTCAGTGTCGCTGAGTACGCAAGCCAAGGGGCGTAATCTGCGAGCCATTGGTAGCGAAAAGTCCTCTTGCCAGGTGTTACAGCTTTCTTAAAGTCATATGTAGCATTTGGCGACCATGGATTAGTCAGAAGGCGTAACTTCAAATTGTTTGGGATGCCCGCGAGTTTAGCTTTGTCTAGAAACTCTCCCAAATCATATTCTTGAGAAATGTTAGTTGCTTGCTTGATGTCACTGTTAGTTAATCCCAAGCAAGGAGAAGTATCATCGTGGCTTACTTTGTCGTGGTAGCTCACTGATGGTGGAACCTCTTCCATGGTGGCGACGACCTCAGGCACTGTCCGTTGGTGAAAGTCAGCATAACTAGGCTGGTCAACTTCTGCACATTCGTCACACGCCACACTAGAATCGTCCGCCGGACAGCTCAGTGACACTCTGTCAGACATCCGTGGACGCTTGAAGAAACGTCGGATATCCATAATTGGGAACCGGACGAGGCAAAGCTGTCAGAGAATTCCTGGTGGTTGATACTACTAGAAAATATACGCACACTGACTGGAAGGATAATTATTCAAATGCTCACGTTAAAAACACGAAGTGATTATATTTACAAGGAAATCTTATTTACAGGCTAATACACACGCTCACAAATTCATTCGTCTAGCTCAATCTCGCTCGCGCACCCGCACAGTCGAGCAACCGGGCAATGCACTGCTTGCCGTTCTCTCTCGTCCAGTGTCCTGGTTGTTTGAGCTCCGTACAGCCATGCACTTAAAAACACTGAACCACACAAAAAGAGGCGCACGCGTGCAGGGGCTTACTGTCCAAAAAACGGAACCATGTGGCCGTGTCGGCTCCCCTTGTAGACAGGGAATTGCGCGCACCACAAAGTGGGAAAATGGCTGGAATCGTTTACTCGCTGTCGCCGCTCTGGCGAGGTTCCCCGTGATGGATAGCGCAAACAAGACGCAGGGCTGGCCATCATAAATATATTCCGACTCGCCGAATTTGCTACCTTGTTGAGGTCCCCCCACACTGGAGGTGCACTCAACAAGATGCGTGCTCACAAGGGTTGCCGGCTCGGGCGTACCAGCGTATTCCGGACACAGTGAGCAACGAAGGCGAAAACACAATGCCCTGTACGGTGTCTCTTTTCGTGCCGCTATCTCTCTACAGAGCTGAACAACAGAAACCTTCCCTGAAGAAAGGTCGGAACACATGTGTACCGGCACTGCTACCACCGGACTTGGAGGCGCCCGGCGCCTGAACGTGTCGAAATGATTAGAACAGATCGCCCTTCAGCCCTTTTTAACGATGACACCTTTCGAAGACGGCAAAACGACACGTGCCCATAAAACCTATCGACACGCGACAGTCCAGAGGTGCTACCGAAAGCGTGAAAGCGGGGGCTGCTTTCACCCGTTTTGCAGGGTGCGTCGCCGGCCCATGCGTGGCGGCTCTTTTCCTTTCGTCGTTGACAACCATCAGTGACGGTTTAAGTGCTCAAGCATAGGCGCGTTGCCATTAGGCTGTAATCATCGCGCGGATGGGCACGGCTGCACGGATGTGTGTCGGGGGCCAAAGGAGACTCCCATAGGAAGAAGGCTTGATTGTGCTTTCAAGGGGGACGAATAAAGCTATTGATTTTGCTTTGCTCTGTGTTATAGGTCGGGCCTTAAACTGGGCCTAAATTTTAAGGTGGTGGTCACCTTTAATGATATTTGATTGGCTGATCTTCTGATGGCATTTTTGAATAACCGTCGCCACTGGCTTGTTAACCAATTTTTTTTTAACGCGTGCGAAATCTCGATAGCCAGTACAGTCTGAGCTGAAGCTCCATGCAAACCCTGTACCACGGCTATACTTACGCTCTAACCGAATGAACAATGAGTACAGTTGGTACTGCAAAGTTTGTCCTTTTTTTTGTAAATTAATTTCTGCTTCTGATTACATAAATATATCCTCCGTCGTCAGTGTCGTCACTTCCT
Source organism: Rhipicephalus sanguineus (assembly GCF_013339695.2). Taxonomy (NCBI): domain Eukaryota; kingdom Metazoa; phylum Arthropoda; class Arachnida; order Ixodida; family Ixodidae; genus Rhipicephalus; species Rhipicephalus sanguineus. The sequence goes on from NC_051182.1 coordinate 55,694,172, forward strand.
ACGAGTACTCATCATGTCGCCTTCATACACGCTGTACTTCACGATTCTTTTATCAGGGTTTGGACACATTCCTAAAAAACTAACATCCACATGCAGTAGTATTTTATTTTGAAATGTTAGCGATGCGTATGACATTGCCGTAACATTAACTAAACATGTAAGCAACATAAATACATGACTCCCGAAAATGGTAAGGCGATTTCATTTGCATGAGCATGAAGGCCCGCTGTTGTGAAGGTATAATCGACGCCTTATAAGGACAAACAACAAGGGCAATACTTGAGCTCCACAACAAAACACAGCATGCAACTTGTACAAGCCCACAAGCTTTCTGAGTGACCGATATAAAAGCATTGTTTGGGAGCTTGGGTGGTGAGAGGTGCGACGCATTGGGATATTGCTACAGTCTTTTAACGAAGTGTAGCGGTAATGATTTCTTGCTAAATGTACCCGTCAATTTTGTGAGAACTGAAGTTCTTGTGTCATTATGCGTAAATCTCTTAGTTCAGGAAAAGAAAACATGAAACTTGTACCTCAGAATTATTCGCTATCTTCAATAGCCATCCCAGGCAGTCTCACTGCCATGACTTCACGTCTAGATTTGTCGTAGTCTGTAATGTGCAAAATTGGTTCGCAATCCTGAAAGTTGTTCCATAGAGATATGCGAGACCGAATAAATTATCCATATATATATATATATATATATATATATATATATATATATATATATATATATATATATATATATATATATATATAGGTATGCCCACACATGGTCACAACGCGTGAATCAAAAGCAAACTTCTCAGATTTCAAATTCAACATCACCCAAAGCCTAAATTGTGACTCCAGCAATGTGATATACATGTTACATTGTAACGTCTGCGGGCAAGAATACATCGGCCAAACGGACACGCCATTTCAGCTGCGGTTTAATAATCATCGGTACCACGCCACTTCACTGCCGAAGCTACCCTTATCCAGACATCTGCGCTTGCCAAACCACAGCTTTGAAAATAGCGTAACTCTTTTACAGTCCGGTTTCCAAAACACGCGCGCGCGCGAACAACGTGAGGCATATTTTATCTTTAAATTTAGAACATTAACAGCCGGCATCAATGAAGAACATGGAAGACTCTCCTGCCTCCGAGAGATGAGCCAAAATGAATTTGGCAACACGGAATCATATTTGGGACCATGCCTGTTTCTTGACTGGCTCGTACGTGTGCAGTGTCGTTTACTTGCTTGCTTTTCTTGCTTTTCTTTCCTTTTTTTGTTTATTTTTCGTTCACGTTTTCCAATACTTGTACAATGTAAAGTGCTTACGCTCCTCTACCACTTGGAGCCTATTCACAAGGAGCGGGCGGATATGAAAGGCGGTATGCCGACCCATTAAGGGGACGCTCTTCCCTCATGTGCCTCATTCTGCCCTCCGCGACAATTTTGGGTGGCCCTGCGCCCGACGCGAACCGACAAACACCTTCAACGACTTCATGCCATACACAGTTAACGTTTCCTTTTTTTTTCGTTTCCTCGTCTCGTTTTCTGACTTCGTCGGTGTTCTTCTCTTTCCTTTTTTTCTTTTTTCTTTTTTTCCTTTTTTCTTTTTCTCGTAATCTATCTCCCCACTCTCTGAAATGTCCTTGAAGGCGAGAGGGACGCGGCAGGAAGCAAGATCGAACTTCGACGTCAGTTTTAACTCATCCCCCGAGGAAGGGAGCCGCATGCAATAAGTAACGCGATTCATTATTGGGGAATTTCGGTATCTAAGCCCATGGTATTGTTATATTTTACCTCTGTTTATCATCTCCTTGATATGTAATATACATTATAAAGTACTAACAAAAGGAGCTGAAAACCACGTGCTACGAAGACACTACCTCTTTTTTCGATGCAGTAAATTCAGTCGGTTTGTACTGCCCCCATAGCAAAATAATACTATGACGGGACTAAACTTCAAAAAACATTTTCTTGACTATAACAAAAACTACTTCGATTAAACTTTTTGTGGACGAAGATGTTATGAATCTCAATCGTATGCGCTTTTCTGCTTATTTTTTCTTGGACCACCTTAGGGTGATACAGACGTCTGAACATAGGCCAATGTAGCGTTTTTTCCAAGTTCAGGATTTTATTTTAGAACCTGTGCGCCGCACACAGGCAAAACAAAAACTTTAAGAGATAGTACGTTTTATGGAGAGGTCTATAAAAATAATTGATATATTTGGTCTACAATCTTATTTTGTAAAAAAATTCCCGAAAAAGCAGAAACTTACTCAATTTTACCTACGCGCCAAGGAGTGAAAAATATAAAGCTACTCTAAGCAACTGTCCTATAATAAAAGCGCGATGCTCTGAAAACATAGAAAAGCAAGTTTCGGATGAATGCGTGAAATGGTCTATTTATCGCGAATTTTTCTTTCGTACCTGGTTTTCCACCATATCAAGAAGTTCAAATGGCGCTCACGTGCCCGAAAAATTTTTGCCGCTCAAAATATTTTGGGAAAATACTGTAGAAGTAATGTCTATGTGTGTTTAATTTTCTCAGATTTTTTCAGAGAAATCGATTTTTGTCGAGCGCCCAGACTGGGACAGTTGGCGTGGAAAGACCCTATATATATACCGAATTCCAGGGGGGGGGCAGATGCCCCCCCTTGCCCCCCCTTGCGGACGCCCATGCTCAAGCCTTGTCCACACGCGGCGTACCCGCCGGCGGCTCACTACCTCTCATTGGTCCCGCCAGGAGCGCAGCTGCGCTCTCTCCAGTGATTTCAAGAATGCTCACTAGATCACGCCGCCGCTCCAGGCGGCACACACCACGCTCGGCGCAAGCGCTCGTTAGGTGCACTGCTCGAGGGCGGTGCTTCTCGTTTGGCGCGCTTCCTTTCTCTTCGCCGGGAGCTCACTAAGCTCACTCTTTGTTGCCGCTCCGCAGCATGAACGGCAGCAGCGCGACGGGCTCGCAACGCAGCAGCATCTCGGGAAGATCTCGCGTTGCCAATAACCAGCCAACACATTATGTCACGTTACGCTCTCCGATGCGTATCGTACGACTGCAAACGTCCCACCACCATCAGGGGAACCTGTATCGATGTTGCCTTCTCGAACTTTCCATTGCGTCCCATCGTGGATGATCCCTTGGCACCATACTCTACCGATCATAAAGCAATCATCTTTAAAGGGAAACGAGTCCCCAAGCTCATCCAGGACGCCCCTTCTTGTACTTTGTAAAAGAACATCTCTTGTGTATATGTAATGCACATAGTTCATCCATCATAAAGCAATCATCTTTAAAGGGAAACCAGTCCCCGAACTCATCGAGGGACGCCCTTCTGGATCGTGGTAAAACAACATCTCTTGTATATATATATAATGCTTATAGTTCATCCAAATGTATATGTACTTCATCAAAATGTGTATAGTGCAACCAACCGTGAATTAATAAACATTGTGCATGTAATGCATATATACCAACGTTGTCACGTCTATATATGATGGTAGAGGAATGTGTACGGAGCATTCGCGGGGTACCCGATCATCTCCGAGCAAGCTCCTCTAACATCATTCACTTTGTGAATATGGCGGTGAATGTTTGATCACAAAATTATACGTATTCGCCTTAATAAAACAAAACTAAATAACTGAAATGGACGTCTGTTGTAAGCGAGAGTAATTGCAATCAAAAGCTACATAAATGCCATCACAATATTTGACATAGTATCTTTTCACCAGGTTTCTCGGGCGCTTCAATGGAAAAAGAGTTCCGAGCAGCTGCCTCCTACTCAGGCGTTATTTAGGCAGAATCCGAGAGTGTCGTTCACTGCTTGAAATTAGATGCTGTGTCAAGAAAGTAACTTATGGACAACGTCGATCAACTGCTTGCAACCACAGTGCACTCGTTACTTTCTATAATTCGTGACTCACCTGAATAATACGCTGAAAAAACTTAAAGCGTCTCCAAAAGTTTAAAAACGAGGTACTCGTCAGATGTATGTTGTTTTTCGTATTTCGTGGCCCACCTGCAACAATGAAAGCAATAATTCAAAGATACTGCCATCCGAAAAGTGAACGGTCTGCAAATTGCACACGGTTTATCTGCTCCTCTCAAACTTTGAGCACCAAAGACAATCAGAACACTAACAGGCGAGAGTAATGAAGACTCACGTGCACATCAATGTCATTTGTACAACTTTATAGCTCCTGCGTTAAGCGGGGTTCACTCCTGGCGCTATACGAAGCTCTCATTACAAATGTATTGATTCACTGTATCCTCCATAATAAATATGTGTAATATACCATCGAATGAACACAGGCACGAAGAAAACGGAACAAGCAGGGTTAGCCCAGTCATGTTCTTCTTGCTTGCGTTTTCTTTTCTGGTAATTTTCAGCTATGTAATATAGCAGACATACTGAAATGTTCTTGTAATGATTAAATTCTTTCCACATTATTTGTGACACTACCGAGACAAAGACCGAAACGCGCTTACCAGTGATAAGGCTGAAGATTGTGCCTAGAAATATGGTGAGTAGTAACCCACACAAGGCAATCCAGTAGAATGTCACCTGGTAGAGCGGAAAAACGTAAGGGCGGCTGCCCAAAAGAATGCAAAGTGTAAGCAGACCTAATAATTACAATCCTTGGCTATGTACATGAAAGTAATGCACTGCAGTTGGGGTAGATACTTCATAGCACTCTATGGGAATACAAATAACCTGGGAGTTCAACGATGCTGTACTTGCTGAGTCTGGAAAGTTTACAATAAATGATATTCTGATTAGGAATGTTAATATTCTGTTGTGAGAACCGGGTTGATGGTTTGGTATGATAATTATTTTAGCAGGTACCTTTTTCTGAATATTGCTGGTATTGTGCTATCTGACGCCAATTTCTGGGCTAATTAGCGTGAGCACTTGTAGCTCTCCAAACACGACCCCATTTCTGTCACGTAATTAAGCTGTGTGTATGTAGCGCTTAGGCCAGTAGAACTTACGTGAATGCGGCAATTCTTACATACACGTGTGGGTGAAGTGCGAAAGTGAATATTTAAGTGGCATTAGCAGGCACGCTCCTCTTAAATTCGCCCCTGATGGCGTTACTTTCGATTTGTATAGTTTAGACGAAGTTACGATTCATTGGACATAACTTATGCATTCAACATATGGTCAGCAAAGGGAGAAATAATGAAAACGCAAGAATCCGATTTTTCACGCCAGGGCCTACCAAACTATTAGCATCTTCATATCAACAACCAAAGAATTTTCAAATCATACGTGTGCTAGAAAGGACTGCGAGCGCTACTACTTAAACCGTTATCTCTGTGAATGTGGTGCAGGAGCGGGAGACAGGTGGGAGAGGGGGCGAGCGGTGATGTGACGGGGAGCTTCGACGGCGGCGATGGAACGCCGCGCGCAGAGTTTTACTGTCGTTTTGCGCCGGCGCCGGCTGCTACTACCTTCGAGAAAGCGCCCGTAGTGCTCTAGAATTATGTTTGCCGCTTTACAATCCACGATAAACGCGGTAAAAGGGAAGACGAGAAATTATAACCACTTGTGCACTCAGTTTATTTCTTTTAACCTCAAATTTCTGGTGCGCTAGAACTAAGCCGCTCGAGGCCTTAACATTTCCTTTTAAATCACCGGCCACTGCAACCTAAAGCGATGCTTAAGAGAAGGGAGCTTCAACGGCGACGGCGGAATGCGGGCCTAAGGAGCTTCGCTCCTAATAATATAGAAAGAGGAAGCAGGCATCCCGACCTTATACCGCACCACCCGGCCAAGCCGCGCATGCGCGGTAGGTAAACCACGCCCACCGACGGAGACATAGTGCGACACCTCCGATCTTCAGTGCGTAACCTGGCGGCGCCCGATCGTGCCGAGGCAGCTGTCGAGCGTAATAAAGGCCTGACTACACGTACGCTTTGCAGCTTGTGGCTTTTAGCCTCGGCGCCATGCCCTCTACGTACACATTATGGAGCTTAGGACCGAGCTTTGTCGTCGACTATTTATGTCATTTTATGTCACTCAGTTTACATCATATGGGGCAACGCTCGGGTAACACATGTGAGACACAAAAAAAGCTTGACACTAATATCAAGCATAATTGTGACAGCACAATATAAAACTCCTGCAAGCGCAAACCCTTTATACTAGTCGGCGACTACAACGCAGACATTATGGACCTTAGGACCTAGATTCGCCCATTCTTCATCATTCACTTCGTAGAGATGCAGTATATGACGTCTCGATACGCTCTACGGTGCATTTTGTAGGACTGCAAGCAAACAACCACCAACAGGGGAACCTGCATACACCTCCTCGTGTTTTCCAACTTCAGGCTAGATCCGATCGAAGAACCATTGGCTCCAGATTTCACGGACCACAAAACAGTAATAATGAAGGTAAAACGGAATCTAAAACTGAACACGACATACGAGTTATGACCAATAAAACACATTGTATATAACTGTACACACGCACTGTCACTCATTTACATGCGCGTGGGCAATGACAACGGAGATTCACGCTTACCGAACGATCCCTAGTGATTCGCCCACTCATCATTATTCACTTCGTGGATATGCGTGAATGTTTCTGAGGTTGTCATCGAGTATAGAGTACTTGTCAATGCGATGCGCTACTTTCGCGACAGCTCCGTATCTTGCTCGAATCGGATGCTATAACTCAGCAGCAACAAAGGAATCGTTTAAGCTTGGCATTGCTGTTTCTTCGCCTACATGTGTCGCAACTTCAATACATGACAACAAATGCACTCAGACGGCACCATTGGGAGTAGTCTACAAGGCAATACCAGAATTTAACACTTAACTAATGACCAGATGGTTGGATCCACTAAGGCTATGACATCCACAAGAGCGGCTTCCAGGGCACTCCATTAGAGATTTTGCTCGTCGAAAGTGATTTTAAAGCCAATGCCTCAAGTGGCTATACTGGCTATAACTTCCGCGAGACGTCGCGGGATGTTGTGAGGCTTCGGCAGACATCGCGAGATTTTCGCGAGACCCCTCCGAAATGCTGATGTCACTTTGTTAGAGTGAGCGGAATATGCAGAGAAAAACTGCTTGTGACATAATTATGTGACGTCATTATGAAGTCATGGATCGCCAGATTTGTGACGTCATCACATGAACTTATGGCTTGGTGAAACGTGGACCGGTCCATGAGGTAATGCAATGGCATGTGAGATGCAGAAATCTTTACGGCAGTGGGTAGAGCAATGCGATCCACTCTGAACGCCAGGGTAATTTAGTGCTTGTATATCGCACTATGGCTCGTTATGTATTGGAAAAAGTGTGGTCCTCGAATGTACAACTTAATGCATAACCAAGTGTGCAGGGTTTGGCCTCCAAGTATAACAGAGAATGTAAATGGCCGCCGGTACTTTTGTCTTTGGATACTGCGGCCACAATGACATGACATTGTTTTATGGCGTTTTGGTGTCGAAGCAAAAATGTACTTCTTACAGACAGCTCTATAAATGTGCGCGTTCACATCGCCATGACTTCACGGTAGCCAGAAAAATGCTAGTTACTTTGCAGCTGTAGTCGTCTCGACAGGATCGGGCGATTCGGTAGCGTTGGTCACGAGCGGGCACCTGTCCATCGTCCCTTGAATCACAGGCGGTGGAGGGATTGCCGACAGTCCTCGGCCAATGGCGTGCCACAGCTGCAGTACACAGACCAAGAGGCACGCCCAGGCAGCTCCCTGAAGATAGAGATAACGATTACATATACACGTGCACCATGCTAATCTGATGGATGAGAACAGCGGAGATGGCTGAGAAGCATGCGTGGAAATTTCACGCGCAAGAGCCTATGCAGGAAATAAAGGAGAATGGAAATTAGTATAAAAGCTTTCGTCAGTAGCCCTATGCGCAAATGGCATGTAAGAAAGTAATATAGCATTTTTTTTCTAGAAGAATGGGTGATTTGCGCTTCAGGAACAGTTCATTTATGCAGGCAAAGCAAAATGCATATACATAACCATAGGCGCAAATCTTTCAACACTGAGACGCTAAGAGAAAGTTGGCCTTTCAGAATTCTATGGGACCAAATCTGGGCCGTCCAAAGAGCTGGCGATGCAGCGGTCAGGTTCGGCCAGCCCGTCCCAATGTGGGAGCGGTCCGCGGCGCGATCATCGCGTTACTTACGACTCTAAACAACGTTTCACTGCGTCAGCAATTATATGGACAGTCTGGACGGGTTTTTGCCGTCGCCGTCATGTCCCTCCCGTATGTAGTCCAAATTGATAAGAGCCTCCCGCGCATCATATGTTCTACCTTGGGTAAAAGCACGCGAGCGGCGCCATGAACGCGGCCGAAGCAGACATCAAATGAGCCGGCCCATTTCCGTTGCTCGGAGGGTGCATACGATAACATCACCCCGCTCTGGAGCCCTGCCGTCAGCAGACAGGTAACGTCCCACCCCTCTGTAACGACCATGAAAAGACGCGAGCAGTAACTTTGAACTTTGAATCTAGGGCGCGGACGCGATCGCTGGCGCGCGCGCTATCTCGACAGCCATCACAGCGGGCGGCTCGCACACCCTTCTGCGTGCTGCGATCTCAACGCGAAGTGACTTTGCAGAGAGCATCTCAGTCTGGAGCGGCCGTATTTTTTTACATCAGCGTTTTGTATTCACGCGAGATTGTATGAAAAGCAGTTAGCTGCCAGCCTCACTTCGCATAACACTGCATGTTGTTTCTATCGCATTCAGTGCTTCGCCCTTGCTGCGCCAACTTCGACACATTACCATAATTCATGGCCCAAAATATACCTCTGTTAATGCAGAAAATTTTCGTATATTAGTAACTCTTCTTATGAATTATGTCACCGAACGGTGTAATATTATTATGAATATGATGCTAAATAAATAAACTTTCAAAAAGTATTACATTAACAAACAAATATTAGTTTGTAATATGATATAATTGTTAATAAAAGAATATTTATTTAACATAGGATACATCCCTAATGTGCGCCAAAGATGGAAGAATAAAAATGAAAAATATTCTTGAATATAAAAAAAATATTTCTTCGACAGTTGTCTATTATAGCGGAAAGTTTGAATGATCTAGCTAATAAAACGCATGAAATAATGATTATTTCTTCTAAGTAGCGAAAACTGCATTGTTTCATCAGGTTACACAGTTTTCCTCTAAAAATGTTCAGACAGTAATACAATGAACGTCAGCCATAATAAAATAAATTTGCTATTGTGCCATGGGTATTTTAGCATGTTATGCAAAATAGCAACACAGGAAAAAATCTCACATGCCAAAAGGTCACTAAAACGTCCTAAAGTATGTCTTGACCACACGCAATACAGCTGTCCAAGAGCTGTAAGCAGCAAAATGTCTTCACATATCAACTTCTAAAACAGCAACATAGGCGAAGCCGCGTCTAAAAGTTGTAAAACGTAAACAAAAGCTTTAAGGATTGGTGTGCCACTGGGGAAAAGAGGTTTAAAAGGTGGAACTTAACATTTTTTGCCTAACAACACTTCTCTAATCGCGTCCGTTTCTTCAGTCGGTACTTTTTGTGAACGTTCTTTTCTAAAGACTTGTAGTAATGGTATCTAGACAATGCCAATACAGGTCAGCGAACCAGTAAAATTCATCACCTCGGCGTCCGTGACCACTTTTCAAGAACCGTCTTTCCCACTGTAAGAATGCTTCTTTAGCATGACTTTATGAAACGGGCGTCAGCGCGTCCTGTCGCATGCGCGGTATTTTGACGGAGACCACTCGACGACTGATGTTTTTGTATCTGCTTTGCTCTGACCGCTTACGTTACGTCGAAGCTACAGACGAAGGTCGCTTCGCTCGCTGGAGCGGCCGTGTTCTCTTAAGGAAGCGTTTTCCAGAGTTATGCCAGACTGAAGCCTAAATATGATAGCTCGGCAGCGTTACTTCGCATAACATTCCGATTTGTTACTATTGTATCATCGATTCACCTTGCGCAGACACTGTTTGTTTTTAACAGCGAAAGCAGTTATGAGATCACAACCGCCAATTTGAGTGGAATGGTTGTCCGCGGTGGCCCCTGTCACCGGTGTCCGTAACAGATACCGCTCACAATGAGAAGAAAATGGGGGTTCGAGTGGGATGAAACCCATGCGCTCTGCGTGGCAGACGAGTATTCTACCACAGAGGCATGGCGGTCTTGAAACTCCTCTGCAAAAAGACACTATACAGGGGTGCTATGCAGGATGGCCCGAGCTTCTCGGGCACACGAGTTTGCTCCGAGCTCGCATTACGGCGGTCATGACAGGAAGACAGTGCGGAGCACGCGATAGCAGCGTTGATAAAAACATCTACAAGAACGAGCATGGCGTCACATACGCATGTGCAGCACTTGCGGCGGTTTTCAAAGGAACGCCGCGTGCGAACGCGTCAGCACCGCCACTCAGTCAACATTATGACAGTGTAGCGACGTCAGCGTGATTGTCACGCTATCCTTTTGCCAACTAATCATCGCGCCTCCCATGGGCGTGTTCGTGGGCGTTTGTCCTCTTTCGGAGAATTCTTTCATTCCACCTGCAGCATGGAAATTTCCACTCTCGAAGGCAACAAGGGCGCACACGCAGCACTCTGGTGCTGCTCGTTTCGCTTCTCTGGAATATTACAGATAAATAAATGAACAGGTTACTGCTACACTTACATTACACGTCTGAAGATTTCCCTGTTAATTTAATTACTCTGTCTGTGTCCTTGTCCTCTCGCTCGTCTGTTGCCTGTTTTTTGCGCTGAACTACGTTATGACTGAAGTAGCGTGCTCCTAATTATCGTTGTGTTAATTAACATGGCCCTAATTGGCTCGGTCTTAACTAACATGATACTGAATAGTCCTGTCTTGATTGTTATTGTTTTAATTACCACGACATTATTACTTAGGTTTATTTCGCAAGGTCCTGGAATGTACAGAGGTAATTAGCATACTACTAATTAGCACTATATATTTAACACTATCTAGGTGTGTTAGGATTATCTTGGTTTTAATTACACGCTATTAATTAGCGTCGTGTTAATCAGCATGGTTTTAATTAGTCTGTTATTAGCTTTACACGGTTCATTAGCGTAGTCTTAGTAAGACGTGGCTTAGTTAGCTTGTCCTTAGCAGGATTTGGCTTAATCAGCTTCGTCATAGCGTGTCCTGACTTAACTAGGTATACCGCCCAGCCAATTAGCTAATCAACCGGCCGCACCTGCTCGGAGAGTGAGCAGACGATGGAGAAGAGGACGAAGAGGGCGCGCGCCGGCCGAGCAACGCGCTAGAATGTAGAGGCCGACCATGGCGATTATACACGTGGCCTCGGCGATTACCTGCAGCCGCGGTGTTGTAAGGCGCTCGGTCGGAACTAATCTCGGAGTCCACGGTGCTGAATATCCTAATGATACTTAGTGCAGACATTAAACGCTTGAAAATGAATTCAAACAGCCCGTGAACACATAAAAGATATAGTTAGTTGAACTTTCTGTCACTTTTCTTGCATGGGTGTCCTTCTACACTCAGTGGAACGGCAAACAAATGAAAGAAGGTGCCTCTAGTTTGAAGGCACCACCAAACCTTCTCGACCACCCTTGACGAGACGCCGCGTTCCATCGTAACCAATGGAACGGAGCGCGCGCTGATGGATGGATTTCACCTTCTCGTACTGTTACCTCGTTCAAAAAGGGGTGTCGCCAGAGCTCGGAAAGATCCCGAGTTTCGTCAAACTCGGGCCATCCTGCATAGCACCCCAGGTGTCATGTCGGGCAACCAATCGCTTTAAGAGTTGCAATATAGCTTGGTGGAAGAGTAAAACAGCACCAGCCGTCACACAATGCGCTTTGCGTAGCGAGGGGGGTATTTTAAAGATGTCCACCCATTACAAAGGGCCAACCGTCATTCTTCATCGTCATCAGCCACAGAATTAACAATGTGCACATTATGGTATACAGATGCATATTGGGTGCCTCGCTTCTTCGCAAATTGGTGGATAATGGAGTTGTGCGCACTTCTACACTACGGAAAACTGTGATGATCTATGGTGTAGTGAATGCCTTTGAACTGTACAAACTGTGGTCACCCTAAGAGAGCTTAAAAGGGCTCCAAGAAGGCAGCTCCTCCAGCTTTCGCTGGGACTGTGAAGCGTGTTCCAGAGAGTTCTGGCGTTTCTTTTTTTTAGTTCATTTGTGGCTACAATAACAGCGTTACTAAAGGAACGGCATCGCCTGTAGAGGATTGAAGAAAATCAATCATATTATATCAACAAGGGTACAGGTCACTTACCCAGTAATTCGATGCTTAGCAACACGTATTGCCTAAGAGTATAAATTGCTCTAAAGAAGGAGCCAAGTTTAACCCTGAAATTCTGTCTTCAACTAAGCATGCTTCTTCTACAAAACGCGAATTATTTTCGTATGAGAAATATGGCAATTTTTGTTAGGTCGAAAATCGAATAATTATTCCTTATGGAGGAAATTAGGGGTGTGCGAATATTCGAAAGTCTCGAATATTCGTCGAATATTACATTCGAAATATTCGTATTCGATTCGAAAATCGTGTATTCGAGAAGTTTCGAATATTCGATAACTTCGAATATGCGAAAAATTCGAATATGCGATTCGATTATCATGCATAAAATAACTCGTCTTCCACGTTTCTGCTGCGTTCGTATCGCTAAAGAAGTTGCCGAGAGGAGCGATAAACATCGTAAGTACACAGAGGCACGATATCTGCCTGCGACGAGCGCCCCAATACGTATGATTTATTGCTGGTGTATCTCCGACGTGCAGCGCTGTTGGCGATCATGTAACCGTACATTTTCAATATTATGCGGCCGTAACGTGCCGCACTACCACTCGTTCACTATGCGGGACCACTTCTGAAGAAAGACAGTGACCCACGGGACTGGTGGTGGACTGTAGGCACCTTCAGATACCCCACTTTGCAAAGCTTTGCCCCATGGCCCTATACCAGCAACTTGTGTTCCAAGCGAGCGTGCCTTTTCAGTGGCAAGGGGGGGGGGGTGTCTGTTACAAGGGAGCGCCTGCTGCCTGATCATGTGGAGCAAGTCATATTTCTTCATGATAACATGTAGTCATTACTTTCATTGTGCCGTGATATTTGCTTGTGTTGTGATGTGCATTGTGCTAGCCTGGACATTGTGTTCTGGAGATAGCAGCGTATGTTGTGTTACCAGTCAGGCTGATAATGTTTTTTTTTTGTTTTGTTTTTTTTCAAATAGCTACATGTTAAATAAGATATTGTTACTGTGGAGGCATTTCTCCTTTGATATTCGATATTCGATTCGATATTCGAAGGTGGATATTCGTATTCGATTCGTATTCGAAAAATTTGATATTCGCACACCCCTAGAGGAAATGTGCCCTAAAACGAAAGTCATTAGCATACCTCAACAAGAACTACCGGAGGTCTGTGAACAGTTCCCGTTCACTATATTGAATGATATATTACTCGTACATCCGTATTCGTCATCCTTATTTGCACGCGCGATTGTCAAATTCCATTATATTTTAATCCTGTAAAAACACGCGCACTGCCTTAAGGCACTTTTCATCACGCCTACAATTGTCAATTTTTTGGCAGTCATCTGTATCTCCAAGCAGCATTGGGCGTATTTTATTGCACTTGGGTCTGCTTTCTTGAAAGCTGCGCTTTGTTACGATGAGGATTTTTATGTCCATACCTCAAATATTTTATTGTTTCAAATAGCATCGGTTGAATTTCGAATACAGCAGCTCTATAATACATATGCCTACCCGTCAGACTCATATTTAGAATACCCGTTCTAAGAGGTAATGTGAAATTCTTTCCAAAAATATAGTAGAGTGACCGTGCTCATCTGGCATTTGCTTTACCACTGCGCCTATTCTAATTAACTTCGTGTTATTGTTTGCTCTAGTCAGCGCGGCATGTGGCACATGCCGCGCTGCGAGCAACCATCACGAGCAAAATACATCAGTCTAGTGTGTACCTAAATAAAGGTAGTATAGTGTGGGCACTTCACATGTACGCCCTTTTGTAGTCTGTCCTTCATTCCTCTCCTCTGCTAAACGCCCGACGTCTTTTATAAATGAACAGAAAACAAACCATCAGCCTATAATACCCCATTTAAAAAAAATTACGTTGAAACGCCGTGAACACAGTGTACTGGTCATTAGTTCGCAGTAATTTGCTTACTGCGAACGTACTACCGCGATTAAGAGAAACGCATCGCTTGGCTAGTGCGAGGGTACGTGTCTAACTCCGATACGCCCTGGCTGTCGCTGGGCGGATCTGTGCTTTCAGTCGGCGTCACCAAAGCTCTTGAATCTTGGTCCGGCTCGAGCTATTGCACCACGGGTGTTGTGTTCGGTGCACGAGGCACGACTCAAAGATGGTAAAAACAAGCGAGAACATTCCAGCGTTACAATGATTTGACATTTGCCATATAAACAGGCAGAACCTGTAGTGCTAGAATATACTGAAGCCGTATTGTTAGCGCTGTATTTCAGGGCGCGTTAGAAGCGTAACAGCGCAATATCAATCATATCTTAGCGTTGACCCAGGGAGACGAAATGGCCAGAAGTACGAGACCAGCGAATGGCCCCGCAGCGGATGAGTACAAAGAAATGAAGAGCTGCAAGGAGAGAGAAAGAATATGCAGGAATGTTAAAAAAATGCGCTGCTGTATCCATATATTGATTTGCCTTGAACACCGCGAATGCCACTCATTTGGCTATGGTGGCCTCTACTGCAGACATCCATAGCCCATTGCTATGCTAAGTGGTCCTGCAGATCACGTCGTTACTTCATCACGTCCTTTTGAGCAATGACATGAACAACTGTTACGTAATGAATAATGCCGATAAAATCACAATGAACTTGCGATTCGTACGCTAGGTGAATGATGATCTATAGACTGTGAAGCTATAGACTCTTAAGCTAAAAAGTACGAAATAAGACGCGAATTCGCCAGAGAACAATGCGCTCGTTTTTCTGACGACGCAGTAAGCCGAGTCAAGACTTGGGGTGCTACGCAGCATGGCCCGAGCTTATGGCAGCATTAGTTTGCTCCGAGCTCTCACTACGAAGGTCATGACACGAAGGCAGTGTGGAGAGCGCGAAAGCAGCAGAGACAAAAACGGCTACAAGAACGCACATGGCGTCACAAACGCATGTGCGGCACTTGCCGCGGTTTTCAAAGGAACACCGCGTGCGAACGCGTCAGCGCCGCCGCTCAATCAACATTTCAAGAGTACAGAGTGACTGTCGAGCTATGTTTTTGTCAACTGAAGATCGCGCCTTCCACAGGCATGTCCGCTGGTTTTTGTCCTCTTTCGGGCGTGTGCTTTCGTTCCGCCTGCAGCATGGAAATTTCCACGGTGGAAGTCGACAAAGGCGCACAAGCAGCACTCTCCTGCAGCTCATTTCCCTTCAATTGAATATATCACAGATAAATAAACAGACATGTTACTGTTATTTACAACGAACGTCTCAAGATTTTTCTACAGTAAAGAGTTGGTAGAAACAATTTCTCCACAAACGAGAAAATAGTAACGTTTCTCACCGAAAAATGTCACCAGGGTGCTTGCTTCATGGCGGCAATAGAATTACTGTATATCCCATCTTTAGGAGGCAGAGTTGCACATAGGTCCGGCTAGTAAGCACAACTATTCGGCCAAGCCGCACTCTGTTTTTGCACGCGACATTCTTAAGCGTGTCGCCGTTTGACGTGCCTGGCGTGTCACCGACGGGCGATGAACTTTAGGAAAGAGGACACACCTCCTTTCTGGACTGCACTACGGAAGTAGAAAGGCTGACGTCACGGCCTCAGCAGTACATTTTTGAGGGGTCACGCCTATTAAGCTGATTATGGTGGCACCCACGGAACCTTCTGTGAAAAGGTCTATAAGTGGTGTCAATCCAGTTTGCTACAGCGGCGGCGGGGAGTACAATAATCGCCCTGCGCATCACGTTCTCCGCAATGCACAGTTGCTAGCGGCGTTTGCAAAAAATAAACGCAACCCTACTACCTAAAGGTAGCATAGACAGTAACTCTAGGTGGCAATGCGACTGTGAGTGGTGCGTCGTGACGACCGCGTCGGCTTGGCCTCAGTTTTGACGGTAATAATTACCCTTATCTTCATTGCCTTACTTTCTTCGCATCTATATTACAATTACTACAATACAATTAAAGCAGCACAACTAACGTCCCTCATACTTTCGTTTGCCTAATTCTTAACTAGTTTTCGTTAACGTTGGGTTAAACAAAGAAACGAACCCTCGAAATTCCGTTCCATCATTTATATATAACATGTGGTGGTCGAACCGCATGTTACACGTGCCCAAGCGACGTGAACTGACTACTAGAGACGCTGCGTGGCCATACGGTTCTGATGCAGCTGGTGTATGGCCCCTCTAACCAAGGTGTGGATTTTTGCTCGTCTATAGACCGCAATCATCCGCCAACGCCGTCCCTAAAGCAGAGATGTGAAAGAGCCGGACCCCTCGCCGTAGTGAGTGTCCATGGAAACATTATAACCTACGTTATGCAACACTACTGGGCCTTATTCTTCATTTTGGCGCCACAGGCCAACACTAGTTATTATCTGCGAAACAGCAGCCGGCATTACTGATCACCTATGCTGCACTATAGCTTGTATAGTATCTTGCAGCGCCACAGTACAGTCCTGCTTTTTTCGGGGTAATGCGACATTCTTCCGAACGGCGCAACGAGGAAGACGAAAAGGCGAAAGTTCACACGAAAACAAGCGTCTTTTCGTCTTCCTTGTTGCGCCGTTCGGAAGCCATGCATCTGTACCAACTCGTCCAATTGTCAGCGCTACTTAATGCGACATTGCCACACCATACACAACAAAGAATCTATAGCGCCCAGCGAAGCCATAACACGCCGACGCTAAGATCGGCGTCCTCATCCGCTGCATTCAGCCGTACCGCAGAGGAACAGAAAAAAAAATTGGCCGCGTATCTGCGTGCTTCGCTGCAAATGTCGTGTAAAGACGATAGAAGAGGCGCTGTGTGAGATATGGACGCCATACGCCGGGAAACATGAGTGCTGTGTTGCGTGTTGGTAGTCCCGGCGCAGCAGCAGGCGAAGACCGGCGGTGACGAACGCGACCGGCGGGGACGCCAGCCAGCCCGAAAACGCGGTTTGGCGCGAAGCGCTGAAGCAGAGAAACGTCCGCACTCAACGAGTATTTACACGTCGCCTGGGTAAAACAGGAACGCCAGAGCGGCGTCCACAACCGGCAGCCTGAAGGCCGCCCACAACGCTGCTTTTTCATTTTTTAGATATTTTTTTTCACCTTCTTGGCCTTCTCAAAACTAAAGTTTTTCAACACCAACCCATGGCATTCGTACAGTGCAATACAGAACCGAAACCGAAACACAACAATGAGCTCGTGCGAAGGGCACGGAGGAAGGCAAATTTCAGCGCAGTCGCATTTTCAGCTTTGTTGAAACAGCGCTCACTAGACGACGACGAAGTAAAAGAAGGCACAGGACAGGCAGCGCCTGTCCTGTGCCTTCTTTTACTTCGTCGTCGTCTAGTGAGCGCTGTTTCAACAAAGATGAACGCATACCAAGTCGCTCAAGCTTCCATTCTTATGCATTTTCAGCGCAGCTTAAGAAACTAGGGTCCTTAAAATTATGTATGTATGTATTTTCTATTAAAGGAACACGCCACCTAATACTTACCTAGTGATGTTGCACCTCAGATATGCATGATATTTACTTTTTGATCGACAACGTTCACAAGTATGAACAGCCGTACCAGTTCAAGACGGCTGGCCCTTGGGCAAGTGGTTCAACTTTGGCCAAGTGGCTGAATCGAGGGACGTGCCGAAAAACAGAAACACAGGCAGACAGACAGAAAGACAGACCAAAATTTCTGCGTTTAAGTTCCCCAAGAAAGACTATCGTCTTTAAAAAAAAACTCACGGATCTCCACGAAGTGAATCATGACGAATGGGCGAAGCTCAGGGTATCGTATGGGTGAGTAACCGTACGTTACCCGAACGTTGGCCCATATCGTAAATTAAGTGACATAAAGTGACAAAGAGTAGACGACAAAGCTAAGTCCTAAGGTCCATAATGTCTACGTTGAAGTCGCCGACTAGTACAAAAGGTTTGTGCTTGTACGTGTCTTAAATTGTTCCGTCACCATTCTGAGTGACATTAGTCTATTGTTAAAGCTGATGTTTGGATTTTACACGATAGTGTGCAGTGCGCACGGACGCCATACGGACAAGCCTCGGCCTTAAGGTGCTTCGCCCCTAAAATATTGTTGATCCCTCCGTCATAGCAATCGGTATAACACGAAAGTAAAACGTGTGTTTACAGAAGTAGTTGAATGTTTTCAGTACATTGATACAAAAGAGCTTGCACAATGTCTATTGGTGTTTGGCAGCTATTGCACCATTTAACATGGACGCACCCACATTGACGCTTGGTGGCACATCTCCATCCTGGCGGCTGACGTCCATGACAAATGATTAAACAGACCTTTGTGCTAGCTGTAGTAGTTAACGATGAGAGCGTAATCAGAGAAAGCGGCGTGACAGACAGAAGAGCGACCGTGATTGCACGCTGAAGTTGAGCTAAGGTCGCCATCCCTATTGAACACCATGACCGGACTAGAGAGAACCTCAGCGCGCGTCGTGTCTCCCCTCTAACCCGGCCGCTATTTTTCTCACAGAGTAAGCGGGGAACACTGTGTAACAGCCAGGAAAGGCAGGTCAAGGCAGGTGCGCGTCGCAGAACATTTTTAATATGAATGGATGCTGTGAGTGAGGCCGAGGCTTGCGCTAATGTTACCACCTCGCGGTCTGTTTAGGCGTTCACAAAAATGCACTCTTATTGGAAACGCACCAAATGGCACGGACGCGTAGCAACGACGCGTTGCAAGAGGTAATCGCGGAGGCCACGGTCATAATGCATTACTTCACTTTACGCTCCCAGACGCCGGCACACCCCACATGCCAAGAGCACTGCGAGAGGAAAGTGTTATAAAAGCACGTTTGTAAAGCCTCCTGGTTGTCTGACGGTGGCGCAGTGGATAGCGTGGCCCGGTCTGTTGTCGCCAACCGAGGGGTCGTGGGCTCGATTCCCGGATACGGAACTATTTTCGAGTAGCTTTCACGAAGGCGTACTCTTTTCGCATAGGAATGGCAGACACCTCCAGATGCGACTCGTGCAATAGCGATGAAACGATAGAGCATCTACTGTGTTTCTGTGAACACTTTGTGAATCAACGCAACGTTCTGCGCAATGCGCTGAACAAGCTAGACTATAGACCGTTTTCCGAAGAGAATATTCTCGTATCGTGGCCCTACGCATCACAGGCCAACAAAGCGACACGATCATTGCTACTACTTTTTAAGATCGACTGGTTTAAGACCGCTTGTAGGCCATCAGTGGACAGGCGCATAAGTACCCTGACAGTGCTTTCTTCCCTCTTCTTTCTTTCTTTTTTCCCTTCATCCCTTTCCCCCAGTGTAGGGTAGCAAACCGAACGCGCGTCTGGTTAACCTCCCTGCATTGCATTCATTTCCTGTCTCCTCCTCCTCCTCCTCCTCTGCCATCTGCTCGTGTACATTTGCTTTCACGTCATTTCATGACGGAAACACGTCACTTAAATCTTGGTGGACCGCGGGATAAAACATTTTCTTGTAAAATAAAATAAAGTTGCGGGGCGCGGGCGCGAGGTGAAAGACCCACACGCGCAGTTCTGTTCTAGACGCCTACGACGTTGGTACACTTTGCTTGCCGCTCCGCTCCAACCTCGCGGATCCCAACAGTAGTGACTCTGACCTAAGAAATGACCGAGACCAGCAACCTACCACCCTCAGCCAACCTTCCGCTCCTCACTACCTTGCACCCTATGTAAGTCGCAGTCCTCCAGCTTCGTCTACCCATGTTCAAGGCGCAACAACCCGTAGCAATGGTTCACCCTGATTGCACCTATATTGGATCTACACCACATCACCTCAGATATTCTCGCTTTCGCTGCTTGCTTTGCAACCCGTCCTCTGAGGTCCTCAAGAGTTGGCGGACGTCATCGCTGCACCTTTGAGCGATACACCGTAAAACCGACTGAAGCAGAGCATTCTATATCGCACCACGGCGTCTGAGAGCGCGTGCCTTCAGCAGCTGCTTACCTCTGAAGAGCCTAGTGATCGACGCCCCTCCCAGCAGCTAGCAGCATGTGCCAGCTCCTCAGTGCAAGGGAATTCGACTCGAACGGTGCGCTTTTGAGAGAGCCCTTGCTGGTGAGCCCTCTCGTTAGGGCGTGAACTAGCTACCCGCGGCGGTGACCGGCCATCTCAGACGGGACGGGAACGGGGATGCATGGACATTAAGGATCCAATAATATCATTCCACGAGATCACCTCAGCTCGCAAACTAGGGTGAAGGCTCTTCCCCCCTCCACACTCTAAATTGAATAAAGCGCAAGCGGTCACACTACGACAGCTGCAGACAAAAACGTACATCACTCCAGCCATGCTAAACGGAATCGATCCAGACTTTTGACCTCACTGACAGCACTGTAATCACGAGCACTGCAATTTCGAACATATGCTCTGGCTGTGCCCCTTTATTTCGGGGTCAGGATTATCGGACAAACCCCCCTGAGAGGCTGCCATGCGCAGCATGGAACTCAACAAACAACTCCTGGCAGTCCAGAGGGCCCGGGACATCGCCGAGAGGCTCCAGCTTCCGGCACCTTCCTGGGTGGAGCCACCTGGCTGAGCTAGTGGGATCTCCAGTCGCGTTCAGCTTCTGCCACTTTTGGACCACAATAAAGTTCTCACTCACTCACTTGAGACAGCCCTTCCTGCAGCGCTTGCCGCATTCTAACATCTTGTCTTGGCTGCTACAGGAGAGCTGACCCTCGTTCGCAATCGCCAGTCGGCTGATCGGACCCACGGCGCGACTTCATGGTCCTCTTCTGCACCAGAGTCTCCGTATCTCGCGAAGGTCGCGGGATCGAGTCCCGGCCGCGGCGGCTGGATTTTTGATGGAGGCTCAAGTGTTTGACGCCTGTTTACTTAGATTTAGGTGCACGTTAAAAACCCCATGTGGCCGAAGTTTTCGGAGCCCTCCACTACGGCGTCCCTCATATTCATATCGTAGTTTCGCGCCGTTAAACCCTAGATATTATTATTATTATTATTATTATTATTATTATTATTATTATTATTATTATTATTATTATTATTATTATTATTCGTGCGCTTCTCAGAATTTTATTGCGAAAAAAATTGGCCGCGTATCTGCCTGCTTCGCTGCAAATGTCGTGTAAAGACGATAGAAGAGGCGCTGTGTGAGATATGGACGCCATCTGCCTTTACGTCGGGAAACATGAGTGCTGTGTTGCGTGCTGGTAGTCCCGGCGCAGCAGCAGGCGAAGACCGGCGGTGACCAACGCGACCGGCGGGGACGCCAGCCAGCCCGAAAACGCGGTTTGGCGCGAAGTGCTGAAGCAGAGAAACGTCCGCACTCAACGAGTACTCTCCACACACTCTTTTATTTACACGTCGCCAGGGTAAAACAGGAACGCCAGAGCGGCGCCCACAACCGGCAGCCTGAAGGTCGCCCACAACGCTGCCTTTTCATTTTTTAAATATTTTTTTCACCTTCTTGGCCTTCTCAAAACTAAAGTTTTTCAACACCAACCCATGGCACTCGTACAGTGCAATACAGAACCGAAACCGAAACACAACAATGAGCTCGTGCGAAGGGCACGGAGGAAGGCAAATTTCAGCGCAGTCGCATTTTCAGCTTTGTTGAAACAGCGCTCACTAGAAGACGACGAAGTAAAAGAAGGCACAGGACAGGCAGCGCCTGTCCTGTGCCTTCTTTTACTTCGTCGTCGTCTAGTGAGCGCTGTTTCAACAAAGATGAACGCATACCAACTCGCTCGAGCTTCCATTCTTATGCATTTTCAGCGCAGCTTAAGAAACTAGGGTCCTTAAAATTACGTATGTATGCATTTTCTATTAAAGGAACACGCCACCTAATACTTACCTTGTGATGTTGCACCTCAGATATGCATGATATTTACTTTTTGATCGACAACGTTCACAAGTATGAATAGCCGTACCAGTTCAAGACGGCTGGCCCTTGGGCAAGTGGTTCAACTTTGGCCGAGTGGCTGAATCGAGGGGCGTGCCGACAAACAGAAAGACAGACAGACAGACAGAAAGACAGACCAAAATTTCTGCGTTTAAGTTCCCCAAGAAAGACTATCGTCTTTAAAATGCATATAAATGACCGACTTGATTTTCTTCAGATGCACGAAGCACAATTTAGATGCGCATAACCGTTGCTTAGCTTCATCCAAGTCACTGGGATAGACTCACCAATAGACAATCTAACCACTTGTGACGTCACAAACATCAAAGTCAAAGTCAAGTTTATTTTTCCGTTCTGTCTAACAGAAAGAAAGCACTGTGAAAAAAAAAGCTATGTATAAAACAGCTTCACTAGTTCACAGCCCAACAAGAAAAGCACGAAAAGAAAAAGTCAAAGCGGCAACAGAACCACGGTAAAAATGCCAGTATGACACTTCGCGGGCAATGTGGGCGTACTCATTAAAACTGTAATTCTCATACATATATATGGAAGATTCAAAACAAGAATATTAAGCTAAAATAAATCAGAAATATGACAACGGGATTGTCATAAAAAAAACGCCAGGCCTGTGCGGAAGGCGCAGCACAGTCACAGCGAAAGCTGGAAGAGCGGCATTTCTAAAGCCTGTTATGAACTCTCTTGTGGCTACTAATACAAGTACATTAGCAACGTACCCACTACGCCAAAAATCATAATTTTTGGGGAGTTGGGAAGCACACACCATGACATTATTCGTAATTCTGCGGAGAAGCGAGGTATCATCTGTGAGGCATTATGTGCACTTTGTTATTGCGGTGGTTGATGACGATGAAGAATTATGGCTGAACGCCTTGTAATGAGTGGGAAGCTTTAAACGACACACTAGTTACGCAATTCATATTGTGTGACGCCCGGTCGTTATTTAACTGTCCCACCACGCTTTATAACATACGTTAACAGGAGAAACGGAGAGCGAGAGAGAGAAGGAATTAACTTTATTGAGAGCCTGGGGAAATGGATCATGGGGGCCTTATGGTCTTTCTTGGCAACCATTAGAAGTGCACTTGCCAGGAACCCACTACGCTATAAATCATCATAATTTTTGTGAAGTAGGGAAGCAGCCACTATGCAATTTTTCGTCATTCTGCGGAGAACCGTGGTACTCGCTAAACATCTGTAAGGTATTATGTGCACTTTGTTGATGACGTGGCTGATGACGATGAAGAATTATCGCAGAGGCTTTTGTAATGGTGTGGAAGCATTCAACAACCCACTCGTTGCGCAATTTTCATTGTGTGACTCCCGGTTACAGAATTAGCGTTTGTGTGGCGCCTGGTTGTTATTTTACTCTTCTACCACACTACATTACATATGTTAATGTGGTTCTTTCCTGACATGAAGCCTGTATAGGGTTTTTTTGCAACGCAGTTTCAGGCACCGGTATAGCCCTGAGGTAGAACACTGGACTCCCACGCAGAGGGCCCAGGTTCGAACCTTGTTCCATCCTGGAATTTTTTTCTGATTCCCGTGAGGCGGTGTTGAGGCAAGCCCTTGACGTCCCCTCATGGGAGGCCTAGGCCCGGCCACTTAAACCTGCTGGTTTCCCTTAATAAAGTTTATTCCTCCTCCTCCTCCTTTTTTTCTTATTTCGTGCGATAGTGGTTACGGACACCGGCGTCGGCGGCAGCTGCGGCGGTGGCGGCGGCGGACAACTACGGCGCCAAAAACGGCCGTTGAAATGATCTCATAACAGCTTTCGCTGTAAAACAAAGATATGGGACACAATGCAATGCGCACAAAGATGCATGATTGAGATTACCGTCTTACAAATAGCTACGTCAATTGAAAATAAAGCACTAGTATGTAAGAGTTTTGTGTTGACACTGAAAGCAAACTGTGTAATTGAAGTTATTAGCTACTGATTTGAAGATCAAGTATTACACCTCTGCAAATAACCTGTGGACATCGTAATATGAGCAGTGGGAAAAAGTCGAAATTGATCAGGTCATAGTGATTCCGAAGAGATGGCACAAGCTCTGTTTGCCAGAGTTTAATCGCGTCACACCTGCCTTCCGCTTTTCTCCATAATGTGTGGGGTAATTTATATTCCGAAATCGTTAGTTGCGTAGACTGCGCATATTTCTTATGTGCTTAAGGGTTTCCGATCTGAACATACCAGCGATGTCAGCCTATGCCTACACTAGATAAACATAAACAAAGCGCATTTCTTGGAGAGCGAGATGTGAACTCTAGGCGTCGGGTAGCCAATCACCAGTACCCATCATGCCTGAGATACACATCTTGAAGAATATAACACCTTGAAGAATGCCCCACGGGCAATCACGCGTTGACGCATTCCACATAATCACATAATATCGTCGAGGGGCCTTAATAAAGTGGCTTACTGGGCTAGTTGGTTGTGCATACTTAGGGTTAACAGCGCGAAAACAGCGCTTGTCTCGTCTTTTTCCTGTCCGCCGTGTCTTATTTTCGCGCTGTAACCCTAAGTCGAGGGGCCCTTCATACGAATGTGGCAGGATATACACATTCACAGAAGTGTGTACCAAGGATAATGCTTATAGGAGTCCGCACAGGGGGGGGGGGGATACTCAAGTCTGCCTGTCCGCAAGTAGGACCTGTCCCGTCATCCGTTTGACGCGCAAGGTTAGCGCCATGCAAGGTTGTGATTGCATGGCTGCCGAGTGCCTGTGATGTTGCATGCCAAAAACTATTCCCACAATCACACCCTGAAAGCCGGGGACTACGCCCAGGTCATTGTGAAAAGCACGCGATTGCTTCACGCAATAACTTATATGTCCCAGTTATATTCGTAATACACGTTTGGTACCTGTTTGTGTAGAGAAGGATATCGCAGAGGTGCGCTTATTCTTAATGGCATAGACATAGTCAGAAGACATGGTCGACAGAGAAGTAATAAATGTTTGTGCATACCCTTGAAGCCGTGCCAATATATGGGACAGCGATCGCAAAGAGGGTCATTATGGTGCCACTTGCCATCGCTGCAAAAAGGGGATATATATAATCTTACTCCACACCAGCAATGTCAATTTTCTGCCGAAAATTCTTACAGTGTTATATTCACTGACAAGATGGTGGTTTCGCTGCAGCACAAGAGTGCAATTCTGAGTCACGAATTCTCTTGCAGCAGATCTACTTGTAACAGTCGACTTCATAAAATCATATCCACGGACATAGAGACGACAATTAGCCAATCGCTGTAAGTACTCACAAACAAGAAGGTTTGTGAATAAGACCTTTTTCTATACATGGCTTCGTACGAATAGGTTTATCTATAAAAAAAGAAATTTCAGTGACCAACGCTGTCAACGAGTAGTTGCATACAACTACCCGGGAATATGATTTCATTTGATTTTGTTTAATTACCCCCAATGCCAAGGTTCTTACATTAGGGACTTAAACTACAATGAACAAATTTATAGGAGTCTAGTACTTAAACAATTATCAATTAGCACAATTCTACCACGTTCATACTATAAAAACGATCTCAGAGTAACAGAACAATCAACAGATTTCTAATTAGCTAGTACTTAAAACATGGTGGTTTGTGCCTCGCGAAAGCGTGAGTTATCACTAATTGATGCTAATACAGAGGGATAGAGATTAATCTTATTTCATGTGAGCGGTAGAAATAAGTCTAACGGATGGCGTATGCCCACAAAGCATCGCCGCCTATAATGATAGCGCACCGCTTGAACCAGTCGAAACCAAACGAAAAAAAAAAAAAAAACAATCGGAAGCTCTGCATTTCAATGCAATTAAATTGACAACTACCACAAAAGCGGTGCGAAAGTGTGGTTGTCACAGCGGCGCCAATTCCTTTGTTGCATACAGTTTGGCCCTAATACAATTCCTCTGCGAAATTGGAAGAGTATAATTAGTGAGTTCTATTTCTAAGCGTCGCTTACCGTTGCCACAGAACGTCAGCGTATTTGCTCCCGTTTCATGGAATGCTTTGCATGTTACTCAGCTAATTGCGTGTAATTTGAGGTAATTTGTACATAACAATAAATGTTTATTAATCCGGATGATACACAGTATTGTACCAGTATGTGCTAGCTGGGGATAGTGCACACATTGTTGGTAAGTATAAGAGATGTAGCTCGCTGCATGCTACGGAAGCTTTTAATTAATCACTGACGATACAGACTGCACCCAGTGCTGTAAAACCCGCTTATGTTGCAAGACTGCTAAAAGAACTGCAGTGTTGAAACGAACCGTATTCGAGAATTCCACTTGCCCGCGAAAGCTTGCAACGCTCGTTCTTTGACGTCGCACGAGGCATAGAAAACACCGCAATGCTGACAATTAAAGAAGACGCAAGATATAAGGAGATTCGTTACTTACCTAGAAGACGCATCACATGTAGCGCTGTGCTCTCGCTCATCTCTATGTACGGCGAGACGACATCGATGTAGAACGTGGCTGCGTGAGAATTGACGATTGACGACACCGTGCTGTGGAATGTGAAAATTAAGCTTCTTATCTGCTTCGCACTAACCCTTGCATGAACAAGTGCACCTTTTTTTATGGCAGACGTGTTATGGCCGAGGTCTGCCGTGTGTCATAGATGGAAAATTATCATCATCATGAACAGGCTTGCGCTCAATCGCCGCCCAAGCACTCGGTACAGATGGCTCACAAGATAAGCTGCAACGTGCGGCCCCTAATCGGTGTTCGCCGTTAGTGAGCCATTGTGTGAGGAGTGCGATGTGCCCAATTTCTGTGGCACTTACGGGCTATAGGGGTTTTAGAGCAGAGCTGTTGTGGTAGAGCTTTGCCTACAGGCATAGAGACAAAGGGATAGAAAGACACAGACTAAAAAACCAAAAAACGAGCGCAAGCATAGCCTTGCATAGTATAGTATAATAAGGATTGGGAAAGATGCAGGTGAGAGGCTAGGTGCCCACCAGCTCTGCTGTTACCCAGCCTTGCACGACTTAGTGCAAGTTGTGCGAATTTTTTCGGTGCTAGGTGAAGCCGCCTCGTCAACACCATAGTCTCCCTGCAATGTGACACAGTACGACGTGATCGTTGCATAAACGAGGCTGAAACAGAGCGCTTGGTTTTGGCGCAAATTACCAGTGAGATTCGAGCCTCAGTGCGCTACTCTTTCCGAAGAGGCTGCTGCTGCCATAACAGGATTTTCATAATTCACTCACGCTTCATTCAAGACAATTTTAAAAATTGTCCAGGGACAAAAGGCCCGCACGGTGCATGACAAGGCTATGCCACCTAGAGAGCAGCCGCACCAGTGCGATCGCTCTCATTATTTATTATACAGCATGATATGAGGTAAAACATACAAAGGTGCATGGAAAGAATGAACGGCGTGCGTATGTTGTAGAACATGTGGCTTCAGACCCGTGCATAAAATTACCCTGTTTATGCTGTAGTGCCCCTCGAGATGTTTTACAACTGATGTACGGTGTTTTAGTGCATCGTGTATCTTTAAAGTAACGCAGAAAAAAATGAATCAGTTTTGACCCATATGCATTATTATTCTTTCAAGGTAGTACTGTTGCTAATATCACAATCATGACCTCATTAACATAAAAAAGAATAAAGGTCCTGGTATCGTTTTTTTTTATTTCTTGCCGCAATCACTACACACGAAATTTCCTCAAACATGAAACGTTCTTTCACTGGAGCCCACAGAAGACAATTTACATCGTGTCTATTGATTAAAATCTACGGAGACCGCAGTGAACACCATCGCATGTGTGTTGCACACAAGTTACTATCAAGTTTTATGTTTGTCCTATCAGAGTGCCCCTGATCGAATTCAAGTGTTTTGTCAGTAGTGCTCCACGCGCAATAAGTGTATTGGTTTTGCGTACGTCTCTTTTTGCCTACAATATACTGGGAGATTTGAACTTTGTAAATAGTGTAGTCGATGTGTTTGCGTATGTGGCTGGTTGTGATGTTTTCTGTTTATCAGTGTGTATATCCTAAGCATCACTCAGCACCGGAATAGCATGTAAGGCGAACAGACAAGGTAACGTCTCCTGCATTTCATTAAAGCATCTGTCTTTCTTTCTCGGACAATAAAATGAACTGCGTGTTTGGCGTTCTCTGTCGCCTTTGTAATTCCTGCCTGTAACTTTAACCTCACGTCACATAACCATCCTAAGTCAATGATGAGCTTGATTCTCGTACAAGCATTTTACCATGTTATGGTCTTCTGAAGCTTAGAAAGCCTTGTTTGACTTGAATAACCACGCCATGGTGATCCTCACGCCTACCTACTGTTACATAAATTACGCATATTGAGTGGTAGTTTTAGGTAACACTACATTTGCAATGGCCGAGTAGACAAAACTGATGCAGCTTGCAGACAGTCACGCAAGGCTGGGTGACAGCAGGGCTGGTGTAGTAGAAGCAGAAGAGGAAGAATTATAACATTTATAAAACCACTCAAGTCTTGGCCAATCCCCCACAGTGGGTGTGAGCCAAAGTTGCAGGTGAACAAGAACAAGTTAATGAAGGGAATGCGTGGGGTTAGAAGGAAGTTTTTCTACGCCACGCGGTAAACTATCCTTGCTGTACTATACCATACATGGCTATGCATTCTTTTGTATCTATATTCTTTTTATGTATGTGTCTTTAGATCTCTTCCGATCTCTGTCCATTTCTTTCTCTGTCTTTGTGTGTTTTTCTCTCCCTTCCCGTTGTTCTCTTTTTTCCTGTTCCACTTCCTTTCTGTGCATTTGTTTCTCTCTGTCTCTCTCTCTCTGTAGCCTCTCTCTCGCCTTCTATCTTTTTATCTGTTTCTACCATTTCATATTTCTTTTTTTCTATACCTCTGTAGTCAGTCTCTCGTCCACTATCTCTGTTTATCTCTTGCTGTCTAGCTCTTTCTGTCTCTGTCTATTTCTTTTTCGATCTTTCTGTTCTTTCATCTCTTTTTTCTATTTCTTTCTCTCTTGGTTTCTCCATCTCTCTCTGTGTGTAGTTGGTCTCTCGCCTTCTATCTTTCATTTCTTTCTTCGCTTCATTTCGTATATGTCTCTTTATTTTTATTTATTTCCATTTATCTCGCCCCCTCTCTCTGTGCTCGTTCTTCCATCCTCCTTTCCCTCCTCCTAACCCTCACTTTCCTTTGCCACCACCTTGCTGTACTACACCCCATAATGCTCTGCTCTGCTCTGCCAGCGTGCCTAAATAGTTGAGTGGTTAGGATGCTCGAATTCGAATTGTCGGTACGCGGGTTCGAATCTCGCCTAGGCAAACATTTCTTTCACCAAAAGATTCGCTCTTTCTGTTTCTTTATCACTCTCTCTCTATCACTCGATTTCCTTGTCTCTTTCTGTACTCGTTTTCTCGCCCATCAAGTTATTGCATCTCTTGCCAGGCAAATCGGCGCACCTCTTCTGGTATCGAAGCAGAAGAGGAAGGCGATGAAGAAGAGGACGAAGATGGCGCATGTTGGTTCATGCTGATGATAATTTATTATTTACGACACACGGCCAACCTCGACTTTTTACAAATCTGCTGTAAACTGCAACATGCTCAGCGCGAACAGTGCCACAGTTCCTATACGGTTCGTAGCCGTAAATCAGAAACTTTCTCACCTCTGGCGTAAACCACAGGATTAAGACTCGATATGGTGAACGGAAACAGAGCACTTTTGTCGAACGGTTCCCAGAATATTCACTTCTGCGTATTTCTGCGTCTTCTCAGTACGAGGATACGGTTGCACAAATCAACAGTCTCACCTTGTAGAAGCGCTCACAAGGCCAGCCAAGAATACGCCCCGCAGCATTGTGACATCAGAAAGACGCTCTCTCACGAAGTACGGAACAACCTAAGAAATGTAATAGCATAAAAAAAATTATGTGTGATTTGTTGTATATGGTGTACAATATATTATCGGAGTTCCAGCGCGAAAACTGTGAATAATAGAAACTTCGCAATCATTTCAGCCAGTCACGGTAGGAATATTGCTGGTTCAGTCTAGCAAGAGTGGTAAGTTGTTACAAGACAACACGCCTTTATTTGAATGCTGGGCCCCTCGACGCGGTAGTGTTCACTACGGAAGCACTTATTTTTCTGCATAAAAACAGCTTGGCTTACAGGTATGGGGCTTTTTTATTTGATTTAGCAACGGGACCATCAGCTTCAAAAAGTCGTCCATTGAGCAGGCGGTGTGTTTGCGAATCTGGAAACGGAGGTTGGGAAGAATGAATGGCGCAGGAAGGAAGGGGCAGTGGCAAGTAATTAAACGAACGTAAATTAAAAACGTTCTGGCGCTAGGATGCCAACTTTGGGGGGTCTATATAGTAGCAAAGCACAGCGATCTTAGCATTATGTCACACACGCATGCTTTGTTGGGCAAAACAAAAGACTTGAAGGATGTCCACACCACGCTCAAGAATGCGTGTTCACATTCCTGGAACACTTTTACCCAACGCTGTCATATCCGTGTTTGCGTGCCAACGTTTTGAGACGCTCGTCGTTTTTTTGCGGCGAGCGTGGTTTGCTGCTGGTCTGATCTCGAGCATATGAAATCGAGGTGGAAGGACTGTGCCGCCAATGGCAGCGCTGTGGATCACTCGTATAGCCTATAGCTTCTCGACTGCGCCAGTGCCCAATCCCTCGACGTAATGCTAACACATATATCTCGCATTTATCAATAGACGCTATTTTTTCATAAAGACGGATTTTTTTTTTTCAATTATTAGCTTTACTGTCTGCCTGTTAGGCTCGTGCTGGTTAACTCTATTCTTTTTCGTTGGCCTGAGTCTTTACGGTCTGTCCTCGCGTCCTTCCTTGGCTGTTTGTGTTCCTCCCTATCAATTTCTATTTTTATACCATCCTACCTAAAGGCAGGCAGGCGTTGTGCCCCTTTTGAACGGCAGGTGTCACGCTTGTCTCCCTTATTTCCATATTAGTCGCTAATAATTTAGAAGTTATAAAGAATGATAAAAGTATAATGTTGTTGTCCTGTACACCGGCAATGATGCATTTTTTATATAAAAAATTTGAGCATCTCTACGTAAAAAAATTGCGGCAGATCCCACGTACTTCATCCCACATTTTTTTACTGAGCGAAACGTTAGAAAATGATGCTAAAGATTTGTATAAATTTTATACGCACACATTTATGCTGAAGAGCAGCATATGTGTTATATAACCAGTAGTTTACAGTAACGCTGCCAACGGCAACGTGGTTATTACCAACACCAGAAGCGGTAAGCTGATATGTTGTGCTTATACTTGTCCCTTAAGATGGAGAACGCACGCACGTGTCACGAACTCGTGTGCATGTGTGGAAGAGATTACCGTGATCAGTGAGCACCAGATGCTGGTCATGACTTGTTATCGAATCCGGTCGTGATAGCGGTGACGAGGGGTCCATGTATAGTGAAGTATGAGGTATAGTACACCTGCTGGAAATTGTGAATGCTTCGGTCATTTCGTCGACAAATTGTCTGTCGATATAGGCCGTCGAGGCTGGTAGGCCTCGATAGTGCTACCTAGACCAACATCAGTGGATGGCGCTTGTCGCATTCGTAGACTACCTGGCCGTATGTGGCCTACGTAGCCTGGTCTACAAAGCGACGGTCAATCAATGTGGCATCATCCTCGGTCAGCATGAGGTCATTGCCCAGCCTGGTACGAAATGAAGTGGACACTGCGTCGTTACTGCGGACTAAGTGCACTTTGCGGTGCGATGATGTTAATATCATGCGTAACTTTCGTTGTTATACTCCTCCGGAGTCAAGCAATGCTTCAATTAGCTTGCTGAATCATAGGAATACAAATGAAATGTCTATTAGACTGCTGTGAAAGCGGAGCGAACACTGGAACCACCGACATTAATCCGATATGACGCCTATATTGTAGGAGTACACGTCGTAGGAGTATCATGTAGCGTTTATTGCTTTCTTGCAAAATTAGATAGCCAGCACCATTTAGATAGCCAGCCAGCACCACAATTGACGTTGCACCGCCATTACGCCTGCATAGGCTGTTTTCACAAACCAGTTCATAGACCTAGCGTGGCTCTGCAGTAGAATACCTGATTGCCACGCAGTATGCTTGGGTTCGATTCCTGCTGGAATCCTAATTTTCATTCTTTACATTCGTCAGGTCAAAGCTGCCGATGTCGCTTTTTCTAACCGCTCTCGCATTTACGTTACCAATGTCTGTTCTCGCCGTTCCTGGGTATATATAAACTGTCAATCACCTGTGGCGCATACCCGTGCACCGCGGCCCGTGGTAAACGGTTATGTGCTGCACGTGTCTGGAGGAAAGGGTTTGACGACGTAAGCAGCAGGATTTTCACGTTATTCATGTCATGACCCGACAGTCATATCTGCCAAAGGCTCTTACCCACTCATGCCAATATTGGTCTACAGCAAGCTAAGAGGCGATCATGAGAACACCCAGACGTAGGCGGATAGATAGATAGATAGATAGATAGATAGATAGATAGATAGATAGATAGATAGATAGATAGATAGATAGATAGATAGATAGATAAGAAATGCTTCGCATTTAAAAACCAGTGTAGAGATAAGTATATCATTTTCATTCACTCCGTTACCTATCATGGACCTTTTGTTTCTGTTCACGTTGGACCATTCTGAGTGACAACAATCAAATTATGTACAAACCACTTTGAAAACGCGGGATTGCGAATGCAACTCGCAGACTCGAACGAAGTGGGAAGCACTGACAGTGATATCAAGATTGAGCACCAGCATTCGGGTTCCTCGGTATCTTTTTCAACGTATACGCTGCTAAAAGCATTTTGATGTGGTCTAGTTGTTATTCCTTTCATGAGCTGTGGTTGGAAAAGATGGGACATGATAGAAAGGACCCTGATTACCAATTCAACTTGATCATGAAGTCCTAGTACATAATTTGTGACGCGGTTTGGCGGTGACGAAGGTTGTAGGGAATCTGGGAACTGCGGAACTCTTTATTGGGCGAACGTGTGCTCGGAAAATGAAAAGTCGAAGTATGAGCAATTCGTGCTGTACACTGATGGCGGCGGGTACAGTCGTCGTCTGTAGAGTAATCTGCGTAGGCACTTATACAGGTGGCATCGAAGATTCCAGCCTTATCATTGGTGGCCGCGTTGGTTCCAGAATAAACTCTACTGTTCGCGTTGCGCGCTCAAGCTTGTGAGAACAATTTAAACAATCAGGAATGTGCGAGATTCCGGCCAGGCACGTTTAAGAGAATGATTACACGTAGAGCGGGTGATTTAAATCACGACAGAAAAAAAGAAGTTTGCATGGCAATATATAACATTCATACAGCAATATAGGACAGACTGTATTATGTCTTCCTGCAGCATTTCGTCGACTTGTCGCTTATGGATTCTCTTTGTCGCGTCGAAACCCGGTAGGGACTCCGACTGAGTGGTCAAGCATTTTCTTTGGTTATGACACGGTGCTTATCAAAGGCGTTTGTCGAAACCTAGATGAAGAGGGGAAAGAGTCATATTGCTGCAGAAGGCATTGGAGCTGTTGCTGTTGACAAGCAGGAAGACTTGGGTTGACGTCAAAGGATGGTTGAGGTGGTGGGTCGTCGTCGTAGCCTCGTCAGAATCTGAAAATGCGACCGCTCCGCTGACGGCTAGGATTTCCTCAATGTATGCAATCGTCGTGCCACAGTTCAGGTGTCTGGATTTTTTGCTGAATTTCGTTACCATCACGCTTCCTTTTCCTTCATGCAACCGGGCAGTGCCTCTTGCGATGCATATGTCACGGTCTAGCAGCAAACGCTGATCGCTTTCGATGACGCCTTCGATGTCTTCAGATATTTCGATGCCGACGGCAGCTGTCACTCTGGAGCGAGGCGGAATGGCGACTTCATCCTTGCGCGCGTTCAACTCACAGTGGCATGGGTTATTACGGCGGTGTCGCTTTGTCCGATGATAGATTTATCGATTTGGTTCTGAAGTCGACGACGGTGCCGTGATGGTTTAAGAGCAATGTTGCAGGATTTCGAAGCTCGCAAGGTAAGTCCGATTATTGATGGTGACTCTTGGTGTGCGGACTTCAGACATCGTGATTAGATGGCCTCCACGGCCCAGATTTTGGGGCTTTTACAGGCGGTTTTAACTTTCTTCAACTTCGCCGTGAACGGCCCACTGACGATGGAATTGTCTGCCCTAAGGTCCACGACAAGCGATCACGTTGTGGCCATCGATAAGAACGTGAAGGTCGCTAGTTCGTCATATTGCGTTGCGGTTAGGTCCTGGTGTCCGATCACGGCTACGTTGTCTTGTTTCGCCGCTTTTACGTGGTGCCGTCAGGTCTTCTTTCGGCGCAAAAGTTTCGTTGTGCGGGCCCCGTTCGACTTGCAGCGTGTTCAGAAGATTTAATCCCATCGTCGGCGTCGGGGACGGATAATTTTGGGTATTTGATCGTGCAGCAATTGCACCTCCAGCGGTTGCTGCCTTTAGCTTTCAGGATATGAGCTCGCGGTGCAGCCCCGGGTTGGGCCGCTGTACTGCTGGAGCAGTTAATAGGTAGCGTCCAGGCAATTGGGTTGGTTACATCATCATAGAAAAAAAGTGCGCGTGGTGAATAAATCATTTAAACATAACAATCTACACAAAACGAAAGAAAAGTGAGCATGCGGGAAATTGCAGTTATTCTGTCCGATTATACATGACGCTATATCTGTTTGGTATAAAAGCCCTTCTTGTCATGTTCTGAAGCACTCATAATCTACTTTACTGATGTTGTTTGCATCTGCCTTTTCTCCTTCCTGGTTCTTTCTTACCTTCTTTATAGATGTACACATTAAAGAAATTCGGCAAGTCCCACGCTTAGTGGCAATTGGTTTCGTGCGAAGCACTCAGCGAATAGTTGTCTATGCTGCATTTTTTGGCTTTGAGCCAAGCTTTACGAGGTGGATCGGTGTGTTTTTGCAAGTGTACTAGCTGTGTGCTCATTGTGGGCTTACCATCACGTCACTACACTGGCTTTTAAAGGGTAACTCATGGTCTGACGTAGCGTCAGCAATCACGTTAGAGAACAGACGGAACAGAGGGGAACAGGATTTTTATTCTTTGCATTCGTTAGGTCAACGCTGCCGATGTCAGTTTTTGTTAACGCATCACATATGAATGACAAATGTCTCTTCTCGCTGTGCCTGGGTAGATATAAACTGTCAGATAGATAGATAGATAGATAGATAGATAGATAGATAGATAGATAGATAGATAGATAGATAGATAGATAGATAGATAGATAGATAGATAGATAGATAGATAGATAGATAGATAGATAGATAGATAGATAGATAGATAGAAACGCTTCAAGTGCCTTAGGTTCGGTAAGAAATGCCTCGTATTTAACAAGATTTAGATACATTGCGTAGCTAAATGACTGAGGTAGAATTTTCAGAATTTCTTATTCGTGAATAATAGCTCCGTGGTGAAGAACTATGTCCTAGCCGCGCTGTGACAACCTTACCATTGTTTATTTGGGGCTTCTGAAAAACTAGAAGCCCGAACTTAATAATAATTTCTAGTATTTGTATGCCAAAACCACGATATAATTATAAGTTACGTCGTGGTGGATTGCTCTACAGATTTCGGCCACCCGGAGTTCCTTAGCGCGCTCGTAAACCGAATTTAACGGGCATCTGGCATTCCGCCTTGACCCAATACGATTTCCGCGGCTGGAAACAAGAACGCGACTTTCGGATATACGGAGCGCAAACTTAATTTTTGTTTTGATTGCGATGGCAATTTTATGGACAGTCTCGGCTGGTTAATGCCGTCGCCTTCGCCGCCGTCATGCATGGTATATGTATATGTGAATATATATAAAAGTCCCAAAGAAAAGTAATTCAGAAAAATGCTTCCGAAGCGCGGCATCGAACCAGCGAACTCTCGCTCCGCAGCGCGTGGCGTTAACCACTACGCCACAAAGCGCAGATCCTTCAGGTAGATAACGGCGAGCGTTATATACACACCTTTTACTGCTCGTAGTACGCCGAGATGGCAGGCATCTATAGGCGTTTCTTCACTAGCAGCGAGATGGCGCGAGAAGCGCAACGGGCGCATTTAAAAGTCGTCGGCCAGCTCGCTCGCTTCTTCTAATGATTCCGCAGGGAGAACCTTGCCCTTCCGCTGTCTGCTCGCGCGGTTTTCTCGTGGTGAGGGAAGGAGGGATGTTTCCAGCTTTCACCGTGATGTCCGCGCTGATTTTACGGAGCGTACGAAAGTCACTCGAGCTCAAGGGACGCCGCTAAACGAACAAACAGAAAATGAGCGCGAACTATCAAGTGCCACAGCTCGACGCTTGAAGCACGCCAGTTTCCTTCGCTGCTTCGGCCGCCATTGCAACGGGAGCGCTGTTCAAACTGAGGGTATCCATTGGCGAGCTTCACTTCGTATAGCATTACAGTTTCTTGCTATCTCAATAATGGCTTCGCCCTTGCGGCGAAACTGTGACCTTTTTATTTATTTACACCTTACCTACATCGCCACCAGGCAGTGTGTTGGGAGGGGGGGGGCGACATGGATTACAAGACAAAACAAATCGCAATAGGTTTTTTTACTAGGTCCAGTTTGTTTTACAAAACGACCAAAAATACGCAAATTGTGCGGAGTTATACAGACTATGCAAATATCATTACGAACATGTGCTCTAACGTTTTCTGATGCTATGTACACAATAATGTGCACCCCTTGTTATTTTTAGTCGTACCATCTAGGCTAAAAAAGAGCCGGATACATTGAGCTTTAGATGAATTGAACCTCCTGCATCATGAATTTGTCGTCATTTAAGTTCATTTTGCAGTGTACTGTTGCATACGATCGCTTTGCTCAAGGCACTACCACGATCGACGAGTCATACGACGTTCCGCCTTCCGCAAGCCACGTCAAAAGTATAATTTGTCCTTGCTCAAAATTGACATAACCGAACTCTAGTTTCCGCTATATTTCTAGCCTGCCATTTCATTTTATTTGGGCAAGAACAAGACGTGAATAATTGAAGAAAAATATATATTTATTTAAATGTTGATTGGGAATAATCACTACAAAACATGTAAATTAGCGTATTATTAAATTAGTTTTCTTGCAATAGAATATCGTGCCCTGAAATAACGTTGTATCGATTGGACGCATATACCGATAGGTCTCCATAGGTGGCGTCGGAAAGGGTTAAACTAGTCACTTCATGAGCGTAATTCCATATTTACCGGCATTATAGGTGTTGACGTTGTCACAGGAAACGGAAAGAGAGTTCATTATTATAACACTCGCTGCGGGGCTAGTTGATACATGTTCAGTATGAACATGCATCAACTAGTGCAACCGCGTAATGTTCCTTATGCTAACGACATTTTCTGGAAGCCGGTTCTATTTGTGTATTGTTCTTACGAAAAAGGAACTACGAAATGTATACCGAATGGGCGGGATGCCATAATAATAATTAGTTATGAAGCTGCGTCTTTTCGTGTTAGTTGTGGTTTATGCAGGATGTAGTTCTTTGCCCAACCATGTGTCTCAGTAGGTGCTAGAGTCGCAACGCTCTTGTAGAATGTGATTGGTATGTCACCTTGTCGTAGCTGCTGATGGCACCTGATAAGACTAGGTCGCAATCTCTGTACCAGTATATTATTGCCAAAGCACCGAACGCTGCCACCACAAGAAAGGTGACGACAAATACAGCCCCAGTGATTGCCATCCTGCAACGATAGAGACAGAAAATATTGCACTTTTCATAATCGTCGCAACTCTACAAGCACGTTTATTCGATCGAATGCTCAAGTATGTAGTGTTCCTAGTGGAAAGCTTTACTATAGAACTGGCGTGCTTCTTGTTCTTTCTTTTAACACGAAATTGTTTTATGCCGGTGTATACCACGGCACCACTGACGCACTGACGTATTTCCGTCACGGATATGACGTTGTAAAATACAAAGACTACAGATGGCAAAGAAAAAACCAGAAGAAAAAGTTCGGTCACCGGGAGTCGACCTTACGACCCCTCGTTTCTCAGCGCGAAATGATTCAGCTACAGACGGCACGTTCTTCGCCATACTAACGGCGAGCTATATATCAACATAATTTGCCGGGGGCGGTACTTAGACATCGGCGGTGCATCAGCGTGTTTTCGTTATCACTAGCGAGACGGCGCGAAGGGCTCGAACAGCGCGCTTTAAAGGTCGTCGCCCCAAGCGTCGCGATGAGCGCGCGCCTCTACATGGCACGGTCGCTCGTGCGCGCGCTTATCTCGTGAAGGCGGTGGTTTGCACGTCCTGTGCGCGCACCGCAAGTTTGCGTTAAAAGCACGACGCTCACTTCGATCACTGCAGCGGCCGCTTTTACGAAAGGAGCGCGCTGCTCATACAGAAATAAGTTAGAACTGTGACAGTTAGTTCGCGCTCATTTTGTGTATGTTCGTTCCGTGCGTCCTTTCTGGTTGAGCAGCGCGTTGCAAGTTTCTAGCTGCTTGCCATGCTTCGCGTGACATTACGACTTCTTGCTATGGCATTCCTTCCTTCGCCCTTGGGGCGAAAGCATGCACAACAGACGCTCAGCTATGTCTGTGAATACACGTTTCACTTTCGTTTTATACAGATTCCTATTACAGAGGGATCAGCCATGTTTATTGATATCTTGATGTTCCTTCTGTTTTTTCCCCAGGCCCTTGCGATTCTTCTATCGAAAGGCTGATATCGCTTTACCCTTCCAGGTTTATGTTAATCACCCCGCCTGGGGTTATGCTTGAAAACGTTTCCAGTTGAAGCACATTCAACAGAACCACGTTAACCGATATACGATGCAGGCAGACAAGTACCTTTATTAGAAATACGATACAGTTTTCAATATTCTCTTCTGAATGGTTGTCGTTGCCGCAGGGTATGTACCATAAAAATTGACACTGGAATGTCTCACTGTAGCAAAAGCCTTAGATTACTCATCAAATGCGACAACTGACCATCGGCGGCGTATGCGTCAGCACAAGTGGCTCAAGAAATCATCACGCGATCACATCACCATAGGACGTCAATGTAAATAAAGAGATCGCCAAATTTGATGACTTCACTAAGATGTCATATAGCGTGACGTCTCATGATGACATAATCACATTACACCGTCGTTTAGTTAAAAGGTGGGCCTATCACGGAGGCGGTGCAAAACAAGGTGAGCAGCAGAAAGCTTCTAATGCCACCGATCCTGCAGGCAGCGCGAAACTACGCTAGGCGCTGAAAGCTTCTTAAATAGAAGGAGTTGAGGCTCAATGCGCCGAGTCAGAAGAAAACCAGCTTCGACCTGTCTTAGCCGAATGCATAAGGAACCCTGCGAGATGTTCTTTTTTTTTCTCACTAGTAGCGGGTGTGTGACTTACATGTCTGGGACAACAGCGCGATGTCAGTTGTCAATTTTTTGCGATAAAAATTACATGGACACTGTCTTCGGGTTTTGCCGTCGCCGTCGCTGTCATGTTCCAAACAAAGTCCAAATCGATAACATCGCCTGCGCATCGTATGTTTCACGAGCGACTAATAAAAGCGCGTGAACGCAGGCGACTAACGCGCACGAAGCAGAGATCAAACGAGCCGGCAGTCCCCAATGCACGAAGGGCGCACGAGTGAACACCAGTCGTGCAGTTCCTTTCCACTATTTTGCTTCATTGATTTCTTCCAATTCCGAAAAAAAGGAGGATGACCTTATTTTTAGGACTGGCGGTCCCATGTCGTCACTTTCCCACAGCTTGGGTGCCCTCTCAAGTGACTAGATAGCTCGTTCTACTGAGCACCAGGCCGAACGTGTGCTATACCTAGTTCACCGGTAGGTACCCGGCGGCAGCAATTTTCTGGCTTCTACAGCACCGGTGGATGTTCGATGTTTCATCGAGGCTGTGCCGGTTAAGGTGTGCCTAGCGGCCTTTACAGAAGCTTATGGGGCCACCTTTAGACATGAGTAACCATGAACAAGCGAGCGCCAAGTCGCTGTGCTCCTCTACCCCTTAGGAAAAACCAGCGGGTTTCCGATCGGCACTTAAAATAGAACCCGGTACCTGTCGCATTGGAAGCGGATGCTGTCCATGTAGCCACCGCTGTGGTTACAAAGCATCTTCATCGGTCAAAAGGGGTGGCATATTCAAGAGATGAGTGAGGGCGTGGCGATGAGTGCTCAAGGTAAACTTAATGAATTACTCTGTGAATAAAGTACCGAATTAGCTTAAGGGCTGCAAGTGTTTGCTTTTCAGTAGTGGCGTAGTTAACTTCAGGCTGCTTAAAGGTGCAGCTGTCGTAGCCTTCTGCATGTCGCTTTTACTCGGAATGATGCTTACGGACATTTCTGATACAAGACTGCGCCTATCTCATAACGTGAGGCGTCAGTATTCAGTTCAAAGGGCAAAGTGAAGTGAAGTTGAACAGGTTCAGCTGAGATTCTTTGCATCAAATTGCAGTAGACTCTCTCACATTCTTCATTAGACCCATAGGGAACTACTTTCTTCTTTAGGCGCACGAGGCATCTAATTTTTACAGCGATTTTTTTTTATACAAGGTCTCAAACGCTCTGCTAATTTTAGAAATACGCGCTATGGTTACGCGCCATATGGTTTTGCCAGCTGGCAGATCCTATCGATGGACACTTGCTTCGTGCGTTTGGTGGTCCCATCGAAAACTCTTCCAAGAAACACAGCTTTACGTTGAATGAATACACTTTTCTTAGATTAACCCTGCAACCCTTTTCCAAGTCACAATCGAATGGCTTTCTTAAACGGGATTATTGCGTCATAAATCTGCCGCCGCAAAAATTTTCAGCATCAGTCAACAACGATTGGAGTTACAGAGATTCGTCGCCCGCTGTAATTCCTTTCTCTGTTCTTTCGTCCCGACGAACTCGCTGGAAGCTAAGCAAGGTCATGTCACGCGCATGTCAGGACATTCAGCACATTTTTTTTTCGACCGCGCAGCTTGCTTTCAGTGTGATCGCGAGCGCGCGCGCGCGGGCACGTGGTGGCATCCCGTGGCGGCTGCGGTAACTGTGCAGCTGACGATGCTAACAGTGTGTTTCTTCAAATGGCTTGAAACGCGGAGTGCACATTTATACAGGCTTCCTGAGTAGACAACTAGCGCTCATTTAAGTTCATTTGGCTGCGTATTGCTGCAGAGGATCGCTTTGCTGGACACACTACCATGTTGGACAATCGTTCGACGTGCCGCGTTCCGGGACCAATGTCAAGAGCATTATATTTCTTTGCTCGAAACAAATATAACCAAAAAACTAACTGGGAATTTATTTTGAGCCTCGCATTTAATTCTTTTTACGCAATAATTAAACCTCACTGACTGCAGAATATAAACAAATTTAATTGAAAGATAATTACGATCAAATAGAGAAACTTCCACAAAACCACATATCTCATTCGCTTTCTTAGGATCTAATATCGAGTGCCTTGGAAATATGTAGCGCGGGTTTGACGACTTTTCAGACAGTCTATCATAATTCGCGCATGAAGGGGTTAAGAGCGGGGTAATGCCACGCGCACTGCCTTTTCTATTTTCATGTAACCGACCCGTTACCAGTATAGCCACTGCCTTGCGCGCATCGCTCCGAAATGTGCAGGAACATTCCCGATTATTTTAGATTTTTCTGATAAGCTTAAGCGCAGAACGCGTATGGTAGACTTTATTCGAAAACTAACGCGACCACCAACGATATTGCTCGAATCTTCGATGTCACGTGTGTAAATGCGAATGCGCCAGCCCGCAGATCAGATTACCGACGGCCGACGACTGTTATTGCCGCTGTAAGTGTAGAGCGTGTATTGCCTGTACTTTCACTGTTCATTTCCTGGGCACAATATCGCCCAATAAAATGTTTTGTCTTTAACAGCCAGACTGCTTCTTTCTTCGCTGTCACGAACACGTGACAATAGCGTCGACAGACCAGTAAAAGATTGGACTTCATGAACCTTTGTAATCGTATTGTTACCGTAAGGTTCGAAGATGAAAAGGGGAACTGATTCTCGCAATGCAGCTGCAGCATTCTAAAAATGATATATGCGTCGAATATGCACCTTTCCATCATATTACCGACTCGTATAGAACGCTAATCGGTTCGTTGTTCGATATTTTGGAATATTTTCATACTCGTAAACAATAAACAGTGCCCTTTTAGCGACGGGTAAAAAGTTTCACGGATTCAATCTCGTTAGGTCCACGTAATCTGCACCGATAGTTTATTGAATTCTTCATGTTATTCGGTTTCCCGGTCCGCCCACGAGGATGCCCAGACAGCCCCAATACCCTTGTCGAGGAAAGGCGCTGTAAGGGGCCTTCGCTCGTTCGCTGACACAATGTCGCAAGCTTGGTTGAGCGACCCCAGTGTGTGGAACCATCGCCTATATAAACTAGACCCATCGAAGAAACTCCAAG
This sequence comes from Rhipicephalus sanguineus, assembly GCF_013339695.2. Classification (NCBI taxonomy): domain Eukaryota; kingdom Metazoa; phylum Arthropoda; class Arachnida; order Ixodida; family Ixodidae; genus Rhipicephalus; species Rhipicephalus sanguineus. Next base: position 55,736,732 of record NC_051182.1, read on the forward strand.
TTCCATTGCATCCGTCCCGCCGTGAGGCAACCTTACTGTGCCGCCTGTGGTTAGGAGTACCTTTCACGAAGGCGTACTCTTTTCGCATAGGAATGGCAGACACCTCTAAATGTGACTCGTCTAACAGTGACGAAACGGTAGAACATCTACTGTGTTTCTGTGATAGTTTTGTGAACGAAACCAAAGATCTACGCAATGCGCTGAACGCAAGCTAGAAGACAGACCGTTTTCCGAAGAGAAGATCCTCGGATCGTGGCTCTACGCGTCGCAGACCAGCAAAGCGACGCGAGCGTTGCTACTGTTCTTAAAATCGACCGGTTTAAGCGACCGCTTGTAGGCGTGCAATGGACAGGCACCCATGTACCCTGACAGTGTTTTCTGCCCTCTTTCTTTTAAAGCCTTTCCCCCAGTGTAGGGTAGCAAATCGGACGCGCGTCTGGTTGATATCCCTGCCTTTCATTCCTTTCCTTCCTCCTCCTCCGAATGAAGAGCTAAGTGCGATCATGCTTAAGGCTAAATGTCACAGGCGCTCATTGAACTTGTCACTGCAATGGAACAAATGTCTCTCATATTTCTGTAAACATTACACGCACCTTCCACTTCATGTGCAACGTTCCCTTTCGTGTGCAATTTACGCGTGTTAGCATTAATGACATCGTTTAACTTCTAAAAACGGCTACTAAAATGATGTGTGCATCGCCATGAGCGAACGAAGGCCTCAATGTCTTGGTATCACTGACGCCTAACTGCAGCGTTGCCTCAGCAACAAACACAGCATAATATCTGAAGATTAGTCTACAACTAAAGTTTCCGCGAGTCAACGTCTCAACGGAGTATACGAATCATAGCAATAATAATTTTAGCGCTTGATGTCTCAAAAACATGAAATGATTGTGAGGGACGCCGTAGTGGAGGGCTCCGGAAATTTAGACAGCCGTTGTACACGGGCCTCAAGAATTTCCGCTTCCACCAAAAATGCGACCGCTGCGGCCGGGACTCGATTCCACGACCTTCGGTTCCGCAGTCGAGCACCATAACCACTAGACCACCGTGGCTGGGTGAGTAGCGGAATCAACGCGTTGATTTCCACGACGCTTTTTCAAAGTCATTTAAAGCTAGAGCCATATTATCACGCTTAGACATGACTTTATGCATATATTAGAATAAGGAATCCATGGCACATGGACAGGCCCCGGGTGAATTACAATTGCGCGAATCAGTCTCTGAGTTATTGGCAGCTCCCGTGGATTCAGCAGCGAGCACTAAAAAATGGCAAACACTTTACTATTGCCTCATAAATAATGTCCAGTCAGCCTACCTTTTCGCTTGTCGTAGCGTCCTTGCAGCGATGAACCGTTGTACTGCCATCTGGTCGAACCCAGTGCGCACAAAGCTATAAGGCAGCGCTCCTGCCAGGCAACTCCAAAAGTTCTCTTCGCTTGTCAGGTCAAACTTTGTTCTGCGCATGAGCAAAGAACAGCACCTGTTGTCTTTTCACAAGTTTCTCAGGAGGTATGTATGGCTGCAGTAACGTAATCTATGCTATAGAAAATATCCGCCCAAACACTCCGCACATATGGTTGACCAGCGAGACTCAAGCGAGCGGCCCCGCTGTTTCTCACTGGGTTTATTTCAACGGTTCGTTAAAATCTTCCTCAATCGTTCGTTACGTGTGTTCAGAAATCCTAACCGGTGTTTGCTGCCGATATGTTTTCTTCATCTTTAGTGGACAACTGGTCAACTGAATATCTAAGAATAGGTCAATTACAATGCTGCGATGCCGTGTAGACGTGTAATGCAACTGGCGAGCGGAGTTGCTCCCACTCGTCGGTGCAGTGAGCGCGGCGCTCTCGCTATGCGATCCACGCCAGTATCCACGCGTCTGCGGCTGTAATATCCCCATTGAAGACACTACCACGTTGCCTGAGTTGACGGTTATTGGTGATTGTTCTAAATAGTTTTGCTGGTCCGCATACTTCAACGCCTTTGCAGATTGTCGGCGTACAGGACAATATAATAAGGACGGCTGCACCTGGGGGGCAGATCTCCACTACGTCGCGGTTCGCTTTGTCTCCACTGCCCGATGACGCGCTGTCGGAGTTGCTCGCGGGGACCTTGGAAAGCGTAGCGGAGCTCTACCCGTCGAGTGTGCAGCCTTTGCCAGCGACGGCTGCGCGTTCGACGAGTTAAGGAGGAAAGGCAGTGCTGAGAGGGAGCGTAATGTATTATTGCCCGTAGCGTCTTTGATACAAGGCGCGTCACTTAACTTATCATTCTAATGATTTCATGATGCTGTAGCGTAAACGTTGAAAACTTTCGAACAGCATTTCAGTTTGACGTGTACTACACTGTTCAGAAACAGGACCACCAGAAGTGTGCTATCCGTGTCAAATGAAAGCCAAACAGCGGCAAGCCTTCGCAAATAATTTAGTGCGTGCCATCCAGTTATCAGTCACCATGGACAGCGCGCATATGCGCAGTGCGTACAATCCGGATGCACGCCCTTGTCAATGGGGGTGACAGGATGGCGCGCACTATAACCACTGCGAAGGCTTGCCGCTGTTCGGGTTTCATTTTACACCGATAGTAGCATAATTGTAAATACCTTGGTAACTTAGAACGTAATATATATATTGAAAGCTGTAGAGCTAATAATTGCTGGTCTTTTACGTGTCAAAACCGCGATATGATTAAGAGGCACCCCGTAGTGGAGGGCTCCGGAAACTTTGAGAATGCGGGTGTGTTTAACATGCACCTAAATATAAGTGCTCGGTCCCCTATCATTGCGCTTCTGTGCAAAATGCGACCGCTGCGGCCAGGATCGAACCCGTGTCCTACAGATTAGCTTCCGGGCATCGTTACCACTTGCCAAATGGGGCGGCTAGCAGTAGCGAGGATAACCATTCGGCCAGCGGGTGTTTCACGGTGCTCTCACAATAGTAGGTGGCAAATAATGTGTCAAAGCACCGACCAAGGAAAAACAGGGCATTGGATGCACACCATTGGTGTCCAGGTGGTGTACGAGGCCCCGCTGAAAAGCTGTGCGGATATACTGATCCACGGGGCCATGTGTATATAGCTGGTCAGAGTAACAACAATCTATATATTGAAAAGCAGAATGCTACATTCGGTTACAACCTGTTCTGCAGCCAATAATATGGAGGAGCAACACATCATAGGATTCCTCCCTTTCGTCCTGCTCTCGTTTCGCTGATGTCTACGGGCTAACAGCTAGTGCTGGTGATGATAACATTTCCCATTGTTACAAATTTGCTCACATATATTTCACCAATTTTACCATCGTCGGTTGCTTCAGGGCGATTTCTTTCACTCACTCCCAGCCGTCTTTTTCACGTCGTGACCGCCCTTTCAAGATCAGACTGATCACTTGCCGCCTTTCAAGTTTCCCTCAATTATTAATTGCCAAAAACCAGCATCGAGGGGAAAGGGCTCTCTCATTTAATTGCTACTGATATGAATGCTTCAAATTTTAATTACCTCCAAAATGATAGAGATTTGTCGTCTATCTCCTCACGCTATTTTGATCTCCGTGATTGACTTGATTTTCATTTTCCGTTCTGTTTATTATGTCGCTTTTTTTTCATTGTCTTTCATTGAGTATTGCTTCACCACTTTTTGATGCTTGTTGTGTTTGCATTTCAAGAGCTCTTTTGTCATGTGATTTTTTTTCCGACGTCCCTATGTAACATCCCTACGCGTGAGGGCATTTAGAGGCTCCATAAAATAAATAAATTATAATACTATTTTCTGGCGTTTTACGTCCCGAAACCACAATATGATTATGAAAGACGCCGTACTAATTCAGACCATCTGATGCTCTTTACCGTGAATCGACATCACAGTGTACACGGGCCTCTGGCATTTTGCCACCATTGAAATGCGACAGCCGCGGCCGGGGTCGAACCCTGATAACCATATCGTGGTTCTGGGGCGACATAACCATATCGTGGTTCTGGGGCGACATAACCCGACATAATATTATATATCGTGGATTTCCCATCTCCTGGACTTTCTGCCTGACCCATTAGCTCATCCACCCTCAAGAACTATCCATCGTCAAGCCACGCATTTCCCTATTTGAGAGGACCTCCTCTAACGGCGGAATTACGCGTCTGGCGGTCGCAGGTGGCTGCTGGTTATACCACGCCACATGCGCACGGAAATGAATCTGTACTGCTTTCCACAACGACCCGAAAAGTGCTCACGCCAGCGCTCCCAAGACCTACAACTGCCTGCGTCAGTAATACTACTGGCGCGGCATGCATACATTTGTGTGCAAGTACGTACGTGCTTGTACTGATTGTCAGCGCCGTGAAGCTCCACTGAACGGCCAGCCGGTGCACTTCAGCCTCTGCCTTGTCAGGCGCGTCCATTTGATTGCGTCGGTATCGACTTATACGGATCGCTTCCCTCGACTTCTTCTGGAAATAGGTGGATAATTGTCGGCGTAGACCACCTCATACGTTACGCGCAAACTGCAGCCCTGCCAACAGCAACCGCACGAGATGCGGCGTTTTTCATCTTACGCAACTTTGTCCTTCGCCATGGTGTGCCCGTGAACTTTTGAGCGACAGAGGGCGTGTTTTCTTGTCTGACGCTATTCAAGCCTTGCTCGCTCAGTGCAACATCGTTCATCGCATAACGACCGCATATCACCCGCAACCGAATTGCCTCACTGAACGATTTAATCGTACTCTTGGCGATATTCTGACAATGTACACCGCATCAGACTAGACCCATTGGGACACCGTCCTTCCATTTGTCACGTACGCGTACAACACCGCTACGCATGCGACCACAGGTTTTTCGCCTTTCTTTCTCTTGTACGGAGGCGATCCATCATGCACGCTTGACACTATGCTTCCCTACACGCCTTGACTCATCTGAGTACACTGCCATTTCTGATGTTGCCAGGTACGCCAAAGATTGCCGACGATTGGCCCGTTCGCTGACAACCGAAGACCAAGGCCGTCAGAAGCTAAGGCACGACACCGACCGACCTCTCCCTACTTTGACGACAGGTGCCCTGGTTTGGCTTTGGATCCCACCGAACACTCCTGGCCTTTCGTCGAAATTACTGGCCCGATATCACGGGCCCTACCGCATTCTCACTCGTACGTCCCCAGTCAATTATGAGGTTGAGCCTTTGACACCGTCGCAAGACTTACGTCGTCGTGGAAGGGAAATCGTCCACGTGAGTCGCCTCAAGCCCTATTATGATCCCGCTGTACTGATAACGCCTTAGGTCGCAAGGATGGCTACGCTATTCACCGGGGCAAAAGTAGTGAACAGTACGAGATGACGATGAAGCAGCCAAGAAACAAGCCTCAGCCTAAGTGGTAGCCACGCTACCCGTGCTTGCGTTGCTTGGACTTTGGCCCATTGACGTTCCTCGTCGTTCCCTCACGTTTTACGTGAATAAACAACGTGACAATATGAATATACAACTGCTACCAGTGTATGGCGAGGCTAACAAGTCTGCCGACCTTTATATATTTAATTTGCAAGTGTCACGCAGATTGTCATAAAAAGAGCGAGCTCACCTGAATATGTTTTGCGTAACGTTGAAGTCACTCAGAGGCCTGAGTGGCGGTCTGGCACTCTGTGAGTCGTAAATAACCTTTCCAATGATGATCAGAGGTGTTGCAGCCATTGCAATTGCTTGAACGCAGTCAGCCCACACAACGCTTCGAAGTCCTCCCTTCGGCAGAAACACAAGAACAGGAATGCGTTAACCTCTAGTAAAAAAGTACATTTTCAAAAAATAAAATTAAAAAAACTCCGGTCACAATTTTGAGGACAATTTTTTATCGAAAAGCGCTTATGTCAGTGAACACACGGTTTTAATACCATATGTCCTCATTTGCTTTGTTCACGAGGTTTAACGGGCCATAGATACCCTTGCCGTTTGTGCTCACTTCAGTGCGATTGATAGTTGTCATCAGCTTGCATTGCACGTAAATCTAGTTTTAATTATTTTCCTGCAGTAAAACTTTGCTCTAGTGTCTTGTCGTCAAGAAAAATGTATTTCAAACTTTAATTGTGTCTAGCGTGTGCGGGTGTGGGCTGCTGCCGCTCTCTAAAGGACTAACGCGTACGCAGTTTGTAGCTTGTAACCTCAACTTATCCCGCCAGTATTCGCTAATCAGAAGCACGCGAGACACCGCGAACACATGGTTTAGGTCACTTTGTGAAAACTCTCCTTGCACACAGAATAAAGCATCTCTATGCAGCGAAGGCCAACTTAATTTGTAACTAAATGCCACAATCAGCAGGCGCGCTGTTATGCAGTTGTTTTCTCACTGCCTGCTTGCTTCCCTTCCATTACGTGCATTGTACGCTCTAGCCATCTTCCCCATTCGACGCACACTGTGCCTAAAGAACATTCGTAAAAAGTTAGCTCAATCATTTCCGAGCCGTTTATTTCACTTCCCGCTATCACATGTTTTCGGCGTCGCAGGTAACGTCTTCCTGTATCATCTCGACCTTTACCTAGCTCAGCTTTACCTACCTTTAGAGAGCGGCAGCAGCCCACCCCCGCACACGCTAGACACAATTAAAGTTTGAGAATACATTTTTCTTGACGACAAGACACCAGAGCAAAGTTTTGCTGCAGCAGAATAATTAAAACTGAGATTTACGCACAATGCAAGCTAATAACAACCATCAGTCGCACTGAAGTGAGCACACACAGCAGGGGTCGTTTTGGCCAGTTATATCTCGTAAACAAAGCAAATGAGGACATATGATATTAAAACCGTGTGTTCACTGACATAAGCGATCTTCGATAAAAAATTGTCGTCAATATTGAGAGCGGAGTTTTTTTTTTTATTTTATTTTTTGAAAATGTACTTTCTTGAAAAAACTATTTTTTTAACTATTTTTTCTATTTTCTTGCGCTGCCCGTAGGAAAATGATCCTCCGTATAAATGTTGCAAAGGCTCTCTTCTATAGTTGACAGCTTTTTCAAGTTTCTGTTTGAAATAGCAAAGGCGCCAAGGCGCTTCAAACTTAGGACCCTTTTTTTTATTTCGGCCGTCTTTGCCATTTTTTCACATTTTCTTCTTTTCGAGGACGGCATAAAAAAGCATGGATGTAATTCACAGTAATGTGTATTAAAACCAGCAAGAAAAATTCCACACATAATTTATAGTTCGCGTTAAATTCGGCCGTGAAATCCGAAAACATTGCAGCGAGAAAAAACAGGAGGCCCGCGCCGCCACCTTCAAATATTTTTTTGGCGCGCTGAGAGCGTTTTTTGGAAATAAAATTTGCGGTTGCATGCACTTTGAATGTGCCCACATAACATATAAAAAACCCAGGCAAAACAAAAATATCGACCGGACAGGCATGTTCGATCTCTCGTGGAATCACCCAGCTGCATTTGTGAAATCGCGCGGCGCGCGACGGAGAGCGGCAGCTGAACCGGAGTAGTGCACTCTCCGGCAGCGGCTTCGGGGTAAAGCGCGCAGCGCAATGCTCTCCTTGCCTTTCTAGCGACTAAATGAGAGAGCATGGGGCTGATTGGCGGCATCCGGGAACCCTGGCGCGCGCACTATTCTACTGTCTCCACGCAGCGTAGCGCGCCTGCCGTGAGTCAGCCCCACTCATTTTTTTTTTCAGACCGACGAACATCAAATAGTGAACATGATTTGACGTTGAAGCAGGAGCACTAAACGGGACGAGCCCTTAGCGATCAATCAGGAAACGTGTTGCGGACACGGATGAATGGCGCAAGCGATCTCGGTACGCGATGAAAGGACGCATTATACGGATGCTCAGTGAAAAATTTGACTTAAAAGACTTGTCGAACCATTTCACAGCGTCAGCCGAAAATGGTTGCGCGATGCCGTTATCCAGTTTTATTTTCCTTATAGCAAAATGCAACCAGTCATTTGCTGGGCATGTAACGTGTTTATCCGTAGTTCGATCTTTAAGATCTTTAAGGACCCATTCCACTCTGTGAAGGTAGATGACCAGTGAGTCTGCGTACAGTGTACATAGGTGACACGGCGGAAGCCAGTTCGGTATGAAAGGCCAGGCTTTGAACCTTCTTATCAACGTCCTAAGTACTGTGCAGAGTCTACCGCGACACCGACGACGATACCGCCATCGGGCTTTTGAATAGGCTGCACTGGTTCACACAGTATAGGAAAGCCAGCTTACCAAGACCAAGCTTTTGCCCGTCCCCTTAAAGAACGGCTTCACTCCAAAAACTAGTGCATCGACAGGAATATATTTTTCTGGGGTCAATACAAGCGGTATTTTCTAAAATATGAAGGTCCTAGAAACTGTATCATTATATTATACATTGTCCTCTGTTGCCTCTAGGCACCCACTGGCGCCGTTTACATTCCCGTTGCTGTTCTCTTCGCCGTTCCTGGCAGGTGCATTGGTGTTTGAAAATACAGTGCATTGATATGGTCTAGATATATTCACGTTTTGCTGGCGTGGATGTGTAGGTTAATGGTTAGGACAGTTGCCTGCGAGTGTGGGGGCGGGGACCGTGCAAACCCTCGCAACGGTAACAATTTTTTTAGGAGCTGGCTCGCCAGGTTCTTAAGTAGGGGCGAAGTCCCGCGCCGTACGCATAACCTTAGTTCCAGAGGCGACCACTACAGGCGCAGCTCGCTGAAAGAGAAGCCTTCTTCTTCCTGTCTTTCGAGCGCCTTGATGATGATGATAATGCAGGCAAAACCCGATTATCTCTGAGGCAGCTCCTCAATCATTATTCACTTCGCGGATATGGCGCGTTTTTTTTCACACTAATGAATAAAAAAATATTGTAAACGTAGCGCTACTGATATGTAGTAATACGTGCACCTAACGAGCAGGAACTTGGGAAGGCGATACCATTTATGAATTATTATTCAAGTTATTTGTATTGGATTACGTGTTCCAACTGCGGAATTGAAGGGAAATAAAAAAGAAACCATGTCTTTATCACGGTAGCGCCATTCTATGGATGCCCTTTTTGTGCTACCTTACATACGCTCACTGATCTGAGAGGTGATAACGTTCTGCACTTGCTGACGCAAGCTCGAGATTTACATAACCCGAAAGCGGTGCGATAATTTTACTGGTTCACTTAAGCTAACGGGACCTTGCTCAAGTTGAAATAAACTTGGTAACTGGAGCATGTGTGACTAGATTAAAAATTATTGTATATATTTGGAACATATATTTCGTTAGTGTCCTTGGCATTGGATATGCCCCACAAGTTATGTCAGCGTATTCAGTTATCGTATATCAAGTTCTCCAACAGCACTATATATCGCAGGTGATTGATAAACCCTTAGAGATGAAAACACAGTGGTATAGCAGGGATCATTATTATTAACAGAAAGTCAAATAAATAAAACGCAGTTACCAGAGCTGTGTAAATAGTTCCTGCCAGACCAATGGCAACGTTGCAGTACAAGAGAGGCACGGAAAACACTGAAAATGTAAAGGAACTGTTAGTTGTTTCAAAGACGGCAAATGCAGATGAGCAATGACTACTGCGCAGCGTTCCAATAGCGTACATAAATGATCTCAGACAAACGTATAGTGTACGCCTTGCGTATGCAGCGTACAAAGGAAAATTACACCTGCGGACAGCGTACTGCACGCTGCAGCACTTTTACTCAACCAGCTTTGCAGTCATAACGGTGTTCCCCATTTTCATTTTACCTCGTTGAGTGCGTCGTCGGGCCTTCGAAATGCACATGAGAAAATTATGGAACGACTACAAAAAGACATCCTGTAGCTGAAACATCGGCGTGCGCTAAGTCGATGTTAACTATAGCGCATGAACTAACGCTCATTGAAGTTGAAAAAAAGTGAGAAAACTCTAATCCCAAAATACGTAGCCATTAACCCTGAATAAGTGTTGCTGCGGCACAGAATTCTCCAAAATCACTTCCCTTCGCCACAACCTAACGCTGACACTGCTATGGCATCATATTCATTGCGTTATTGCTGCATCAATATAAAGCGTTTATGGACTCCAAGTTGCATTAGTTGTAAGACATCGTAAAGTTAGTGGATTGCAGGGAATGTTAATTGAACCTGCAACCGAAACTACGAGTTTGCAGGTTTGGTCCCTGCCAGCGGCAGGTTGTCTTTTCGTCCACTTTACTTTCTTCACATCTATATCACAGTTCTTATAATACACTTAAAACAGTTCAATTAACGTTCCCTATTCCTTCCTCGGCTTCATTATCCGCTGGTTTTCGCTTACGTTGTGTTAAACAAAAGGATGAGCCCTATAAAATTCCCTTCATTGGTACATACTTGTAGCAATTCCGACGGCGGCACTGTAGATTCCCACTGCTCCCAAAGTTTGCTGCAACGAGGTAGGTAATTGTAAAGCTGTGCACAATGCAGGTATCTATATAAAAAGACGGCTCCTAATCATAACCATGAGCGCAACGCAAAAGGAACACTCAGGCCCGTAGCCAGGAATTTTTTCGGTGGGAGCCCACTTGCTGATAGCCTTGAATATTTGAGAAAAATGTCTATTCTCATGATTTCTTTTCGATAAAACACCATGTGTCATCAAAACTTCGAAGGGCGGGGAGCCGCTCCCTCCCCCTCCTGGCTACGGGCCTGGGGATATTGGTACATATGATTGCACGACACGTATATTGTGAAATGGCTAATTCATTCGAGATCGAAGTCAGCCGACAGGCAAGCTACGTTTGTGCCTAAAGTGAAAAATGATGCCCTAACTTGCATGTAGCAGAATAAATTGGAAATCTCGATTGCGGGAAATGTATTGCTGCGGAAAGATTCAAAATCCGTGCACGTCTGGTAGGAGGACCCCCTCATCGTTTACCCGCTACATTTTTTTTAGTTACAGCTGCACTATGTGCGCATACTGCAGCGCACACCTGCGTTCTTTCGATAAGGCCACGGTGCTGTGGATAATAAACGATCTTCGAACGAGGTGACGCTTGGTTTCAGTAATTGTAGCTTTAGATTATACTCTTTAAATGCGAATGCATTTCTTAGTCGGGCTATGTAAGGCATCCGGCGTTGTCCGCGCGCCAGCAGGTGTTATCTCTCCGCTCTCACTCCCTCTCCCATAGCAACAGCTGCGGGCGCGCGCGCTTATCCTCGCCCCTAGCAAATGGAGGATGTGGTGCGAGAGAGTGTAGGAGATGGTAGTTGCAGTGCTTCGCCGCTCCTTCTCTCGCTGTTACAAGCTGCCACCAGCGACGCCAGCGCGAAGTCGGCGACGGGATGACAGCAGGTTAGTTCGTTCCGTACGTAAGCAGAGACAGTGAAGAGATCAGAGACGTGGGAAAACAAAACAAAACAACTTTACTCTAAGGAGATTGCGGCACAAGAACTCTAATACAGCACTTATTACAAACTAACAACTACATACAAACTCAATAAATCAGATACAGGAAAGAAGGATTATAAACTACACAAAACTAACAAACACTAAAACTACTGATGCGAAAGTTCGAAGATATAAACAGGGGAAGGCATACGTGTGATGACCGGCAGCGTTGAGTCCACGACGATCGGATGCGAGAAGTCACAGAGAGTTCCGGCACGACTGCGATGTCGGTAGTGTTGCAACGCTGGTGTTTCCGGGAGGCTAGTGCTTGAAGGCGATCTCGGGCAGGTTGAGCTAACCCGAGAGGAAGCTCCGATGTCTACGATGCGGACGTTAATTTCTCGTCACAACTAAACGAACGGCTAAGTTTAGGTGGCCAGCCGATACAGAGCCACACTAAAAACTTCCAGAAGGGATACTTGTTGATCTGCTTCTACACCATGTTGGTAAGCGACTAGACTGCTTAGCAGGGCCGAATCCTGCGCTTAAATCATCCTCGTGTCCCCTTATCCTTTTCCTGGGGGAAGAAGGGACCTCTACCTGGGTCCAATCATGCGCGTTTCATCGTTCGGAACTCCGCCCTAAAAATACACTGACCACACCCCCTTTTAATTAGGAGAGGGTCCTCAACTGAGCGAGGGTGACAATCTGTTGGGGTGCTGTCGGGGTTCTGCCGGCTTGTCCACCAGAAGTTTTTCCCGTGGGAACGGTCAGTTTACTTGGCTCTCAGCCGGAGCGTCTTGAAGTCAAAAGCTTGTTCGGAGTACCTCGCGGCCTTTGCAAGATCCTGCCGCCGCCGCCGCCGTAGGTACAAAGGATCAATCGTCCGCGACGACGTTCGAAGAAGGACACCCCATTCAGCACTTCCCGGCTCTTTTCAAGAGTACGCGGTTCCCGCCGGTCAGCGGGGAAGAGCGGCGCATGTTAATTCGCCGTGACGCCGGGACGCAAAAATCGCAGTCCGTGACACTCGCCATTCGCTCTCTCTCTTCCCTGCGCCCCACTCTCCCGTCCGCTCGCGCCTCGCTCTCGACCGTTCGCTGGCGGGGCGCCTCTCAAGAACATCCGGAAATGTGTGCCCGAGACGCCGCTGTGGAACGCCAAGGCAAGGCGACCACAAGGCTGAGATTATGGCCGTCAGGTACAATGACAACACAAACAGGTGCTGATGAATGTGTAAATAAATGGTGTAATGAAGGTAGTGGACATGCGGCTTAGGTAGTGGACATGCGGCTTGACCTAGAGAGAAGACAAGGACGACGACGAGCGATCACTACCTGTGCTGCTAGTTAGTCCTTGTCGGAGTAAAACCGGTGTCCAGTTGTCGCGACTCCTACGTTTAACACACCCTCGTTTGAATTGGTGGAGGTGCGGGGTACGCCTGGTCTTCATCCTGGAACTGCTGGAGCTGCGTAGCCGGAGACTACCGCGATCCGTCACGATGGCTGATGCGGGACCTTCCCAGGGCGCTCCCGATGCCGCACCAACGCCTGTTTTCTGCCATGGCGCCCTCCGGCAGCGTGATCCTCCCATATTCAGTGGTACAGATGAGCACTATGTGGAAGACTGGCTTGCCGAGTATGAGCTCGTGGCCGCTTGCAATAAGTGGGATGCCAGCGACAAGCTGACTAACCTTAACTTCTACTTGACCGACGTTGCAAAACTCTGGTACAAGAATCACCAAACCGATTGCACCACCTGGTCGGATTTCACGACAACGTTCACGGAGGTCTTTGGACGCCCTGCTGTACGTCGGCTTCGAGCTGAACAGCGCTTGCGCGGCAGAGTCCAAAGACAGGGTGAAACGTTCACGAGCTACATTGAGGATGTGCTCTCGCTTTGCAAGCTCGTCGACTCATCCCTGGACGAAGCAGGCAAGGTCAAGCACATCCTGAAAGGCATTGATGACGATGCATTCCAGGTACTTGCCGCGAAAAGTCCTCGAACGGTTGCCGATGTCATACAGCTCTGCCAGAGTTACGATGAGCTGCGCAGGCAGCGCGCTTCCACACGTGGCGCTGCTCAAGATATCTCAGACCTTTCATCTCTGGGCATGCGCCGTGACGGCGGCGACCACACGGCTTTGCTTCCGCAGATAAAGCAGTTCATTCGTGAGGAAGTCGCACGGCAACTCTCTATCATCACGACCAGATCGGAGCCGATGGCGTCCTTGACGCCTTCTCTTCAAGTCATCGAGACGCAAGTTGCCGAAGCATTGCCCTCTAGTTTGACTCCGTTGCCTGTTGCGGCTCCACTCACCTACGCTGCCGTTGCTGCTCGAGCGTGTGCTCCGCCGCCCCCTGCTGCCTACCAAGCTACTGGCAGAGTTTACCCGTCTCAGCCACTACCGACACGTCCACCTTCAGCACCTTATTCAGCAAATGGTGCGCCTGCCCTCAACCCATGGCGCACGCAGGATAATCGGCCCATTTGTTTCTTCTGTGGCATTCCAGGTCACGTCGCTCGCCACTGCCGCCGGCGCAGCTTTTCTCTTCGTGACAGTGCAGGGGCCTCAAACTACGTTCAACCCGACGACCAGTCACCGACCATCCGGTGCACGCCGGTCACCTTCTCCTCGTCGCCGATCTATCTCCCCAATGCTACGTCACCGCAGCCCGCCACGAGGGGAAAACTGACAGCCGCAGTTCCGGAGGCAAGAGCTGCGTTACTGTCAAACATTTCAAGACCTAATCTTTGTCCTCCGAACGAAATCGAACTATCTGTAGATGGCGTCAATGTAGTACGTGCCCTTGTCGACACCGGAGCAGCTGTATCTGTTATTAGCGAAAAACTCTGCCGCAATTTGAACAAGGTGACCACTCCCCTTACCGATATCTCTTTGCGAACGGCTACGTCACACCACATTCACCCGTCGGCATTGTGCACCGCGAGAGTCATTATTCAAGGTGTCATGTATGTCGTCGAATTCGTTGTCCTGTTCCGTTCCTCGCACGACGTTATTCTTGGATGGAATTTCCTATCGTCAAATTCTGCTCTAGTGGACTGCGCCCGTTCTGAACTAACATTATCTGTGCCGTGCGTCGACCCCGAAGACCGCCCATCTAGTAAAGTGTTTGCAGCTTCAGACGTCACCATTGCACCGTTCTCCGCCGCTCTCATTCCGGTCTCCTGTGCCCCTATTGCGACCGTACCTGTTCTGTTTACGCCATCAGCCAGTGCCACGCGCCGTCGGAACGTCTTGCTTCCATTCGCCGTTGTCGCATTCGACAAGGGTTATTCTGAGATGGACGTGTGTAATCCTTCGGCTAGCGCTTCATTAGTACTCCGTGGGGAATGTCTCGGAGACTACGAAGTTTTCGAGTGCGTTCTCCCCGCTGCTATGCCCGACCCTGCGGTCTCAGTCTCGATTTGTGCTGTCACACCACCTACTGCGACCACTGACCATGAAGAAGTTTTCTCGAACGCCATTGATCCTGAGCTCACGCCCAACCAACGCGGAGAAATCATTCACCTTTTACAGCGTTTTCGCGCTTCATTCGATTGCGACCAGCCATCCTTAGGCCGAACATCAACAGTCGTTCACACTATTGACACCGGCCAGCAAGCCCCACTACGACAGCGTCCCTACCGCGTGTCGTCTGCTGAACGCCGTGTCATCAACCAACAAGTGGACGACATGATGCAACGTGGCATCATCGAGCCATCCAACAGTCCCTGGGCTTCGCCGGTGGTCCTCGTTAAGAAAAAAGACGGGTCCATCAGGTTCTGCGTCGACTACCGCAGACTCAACAAAATTACGCGCAAAGACGTGTACCCTCTACCCCGTATTGATGACGCATTGGACTGCCTACAGGGAGCAGAGTTCTTTTCTTCACTAGATTTGCGTTCTGGCTATTGGCAGGTGCCGATGGCAGAGGCCGACCGCCCGAAGACGGCCTTTGTCACACCCGACGGGCTCTACGAATTCACCGTTATGCCCTTCGGCCTCTGCAACGCGCCGGCCACTTTTGAAAGAATGATGGACGCTACTCTTCGCGGTCTGAAATGGAACACCTGTCTTTGCTATTTAGACGACATTGTGGTATTTTCAACCGACTTCGCGTCCCATCTTATTCGCCTCGAGCAAGTCCTGACGTGCCTCGCCACGGCGGGTCTTCAACTTAATTTGAAGAAATGCCACTTCGCTGCCCGCAAGCTTACCATCCTCGGTCACGTGGTTTCAAACCATCCGGACCCTGCGAAACTTAGTGCCGTTGCCGCGTTCCCGAAACCGACCACCGTTAAAGAGCTTCGAAGCTTCATTGGTTTGTGCTCTTATTTCCGACGCTTCATCCGTGAATTTGCTTCAATCATGTCCCCTTTGACCAACCTTCTCGCCGGCAGTTCTGATCTGTCAGCCTGGTCAACGGCGTGCGACGATGCATTTCAACAACTTCGGCGCCTTCTCACTGCCCCGCCAATACTACGACATTTCGATCCGTCAGCACCAACAGAGCTTCACACGGACGCTAGTGGCGTCGGGCTTGGTGCCGTACTTGCCCAACGCAAAGGTGGCTTTGAAGAGTACGTCGTTGCTTACGCCAGCCGCACGCTCACGAAAGCTGAGAAAAACTACTCAGTCACAGAAAAAGAGTGTCTCGCCATTATATGGGCAATTGGAAAATTTCGCCCATACCTGTACGGACGTTCCTTTGACATTGTGACCGATCATCATACATTATGCTGGCTATCTTCGCTAAAAGATCCTAATGGTCGGCTCGCTCGCTGGGCATTGCGCCTGCAAGAATTCGACATCCGTGTTATTTACCGTTCTGGTCGGAAGCATTCTGATGCGGATGCCCTATGCCGCTCACCTTTGCTTGCGGAGCCCGTCTGCTCATCTATTTCCGTGGGCGGTGCCTTTGCCATCAATATTTCCGACATGCCTTCCGAGCAACGTAAAGACCCCTGGATCACCTCGCTTCTCGACTTCCTCTCGAAAAAGACGCCTTCTCCTCTCTCTCGGACGCTTCGGCGCCAAGCCCAACACTTCGCCGTTCGAGATAACCTGCTCTACCGCCGCAGCTACAACTCGATTGGCCGAAAGTGGCTGCTTGTTATTCCTCGGCAACTCCGCTCCGACATCTGCGCCACGGTTCACGATGATCCACAATGCGGTCACGCTGGTGTCTTAAAGACATACACACGCCTGCACCTTCGGTACTACTGGCGCGGTATGTACCGTTTCGTTCGCCAGTACATCCGGTCGTGCCCTACGTGCCAACGACGCAAAACGCCACCTCAACATATCGCCGGCACGTTACAACCGCTAACGTGTCCAGCCCGACCTTTTGATCGCGTGGGTATTGACTTATACGGCCCCCTTCCTTACACTCCGAGCGGCAACCGCTGGGTTATAGTAGCCATCGATCACTTGACGCGTTATACTGAAACATCAGCGCTAATTTCTGCTACCGCAAAAGACGTCGCTGGCTTCATACTCCGGAACATTGTCTTAAGGCATGGAGCGCCTCGAGAATTACTCAGCGACCGCGGCCGTGTTTTTCTGTCCGATGCTATTACAGCCTTGCTGAAGGAGTGTCGCGTCATACACCGCACTACCACGGCGTATCATCCTCAAACTAATGGGCTGGCGGAGCGTTTCAACCGCACCCTTGGCGATATGTTGTCCATGTACGCTTCATCGGACCACACCAATTGGGACAGCATACTACATTTCCTCACATATGCATACAACACGGCAACACAAAGCACCACAGGATTCTCGCCTTTCTTTCTTCTTTATGGACGTGAACCTTCTTCCACAATGGATACAATTCTTCCGTACCGTCCTGACTCCTCCGAGTTCACAACCGTTTCAAGAGCAGCCGCATATGCCGAAGAATGTCGCCAACTTGCTCGTTCATTCACATCGCACGACCAAAGTCGTCAGAAACATCGCCACGATGAATCGACTACTGCGACATACTTTGATCTCGGCACACTGGTATGGTTGTGAGTTCCGCCTACTCCTGCGGGACTCTCCCACAAGCTATCGTCGAAGTACTGCGGCCCTTATCGGGTACTGCAACAAACGTCTGCAGTCAATTACCTCGTGGAGCCGCTCGACGTGTCTTCAGACAAGCGTCGCCGCGGACAAGAAATTGTGCACGTTTCGAGGCTCAAGAAGTACTACGATCCCCTTGTGTGTGCTAGCCCTTAGGTCGCCAGGATGGCTCCCTTATTGCCCGGGAGTGATTGTAATGAAGGTAGTGGACATGCGGCTTAGGTAGTGGACATGCGGCTTGACCTAGAGAGAAGACAAGGACGACGACGAGCGATCGCTACCTGTGCTGCTAGTTAGTCCTTGTCGGAATAAAACCGGTGTCCAGTTGTCGCGACTCCTACGTTTAACACACCCTAGTTTGAATGGTTACGGTAGAAATCCTGGTCTCGTCATTAATTTACGCCATTAAAATTACTACGCCGTGTACTCTCGGCGCAAGAAATGCATTCGCATTTCCTCACGATTCGCTTCGGGGAGGTGGGGGCATTTTTTATTGAGCTCGCAATGTTCTTCAGAGTGAGAAGGACGGCGGTCGACTGGACGCGTGCCCTCTTTGCTGTCCTACACAGGGGAACAGTGTTGCCAGGTGAAGTAAGCCATGTTTTACAGGAAGCGAAAACTTTCATACCCGGCGTTGGAGAAACTGCAGTCGTAATCATTTCACAGCTTGTGCTTTTCGCTTAAGGCATATGGCACAAAAGACTGTACGTCTTTTTTTATAATTTACCTGAAACCATGAAACATATTGTTTGCCAAATTAAACCCTGCTGTCTTCTCGCGATAAATTGCTAGCATAAAAATAGAGTTAACATTCTTGTTGTTGTAAATAAAGGGAATTAAAAGCTAGAAGGACGCTTGAGGTTCGCTTTCAAGAGTAGAACGCAATAGCCTAATCGGACCGTGTTCGTATCGCCTTCTCAATCCCTAAGCTCGCTTAGTTTTTCGGTGGATGGCTCGACCGTGCCGCTAGGAAAGCCATTGTGCGGGCGCCCTCCGGCTCCTATATTCATGCATGCGGCACAACGAAACACTGCCACACGGCGGGGCGATGCCGTCTTAAAGCACTCCAGTGGGTCCCTTGTGCCATCTCGGGGGTTATAGTCAAGTCGCAGAAGAACCTACGAGGTGTGCGTACCACCAACGTTAAATGGTGTATACAAATAGCTCGCCGTTAGCATGCTAGAGGACGTATGCGTGGTGGCCTAGCGGCTAAACGCATGGCGCCACGGAGCTAGGGGTCGCAGATTCGAATACAAGGTGCCTGTCGAACCGTATATATTTTTATTGTTTTCGGCCTCGAATTGTCGCTTGCGGAAACCATGGATTTTTCGCTCACAACCAAAGACGTCGCCTCTGATCCCGACACTGGAATTTCTGCGAAATGAGGTCTTTAACGCTATCGCGGGAAAAATACATTGAGTTTTAGTTTAGCAAGCTGAAAGACGAATGACAACATAACATTTATGCAGTTCCCAGCGTAACTTCTGCCTACGTTTAGAAATATACGCGTGCCGCGTCTCTGGACCATATGTTCACGATAATTTTCATTGACCTCATAGACAATGATATTTACAACCTACCCTGAATTTCTCGACCAAAGTCCTGATACTGATGGTCTCCTGATGCAATTTATGCTATAATATTTTTTTTCGCTGAATTAGGCCGTTTTCTAATAGTGTTTAAATAAATTCTCGAATTTTAAAGTTGCAGCAAAAGTGTTGATGAGGAAGTTGTAGCCTAAACACAACAACAACCAATCCCACTTCCTGGTTGGTTTTTACGCGCCACTAAAATTTGTCAAGCCTCCAATCAAGGCCGCCCTAGATGGAAGCCGCGTGACCAGCTGTCGGTGGTTTCCCCATGCACTTCAGGCTTCGCAAAAAAAACATTCGTGGCATGCAAATGGGAACATAATAACGGCATCTGGCAACGCACACCGGGTCACACGACGAACAGGAAAACAGACGGGACAACATAAGCGCTGCCAGATGCCGTTATTATGCTCATAATAAGGGCGTGCTTCTTTTGCACCTTTTTTTGTTTGTGTTCGTCGCTCCACCCGGTGTGCGCTGCCAGATGCCATAATGATCAACCAACTAGCGCAGAAGCACATATGAACATAGTAATGGGCGACTGTTTAACAGTATCCACCACAACGTTGATATCAATATATTCGCAATAAATCCAATGTTTTCGGACCTGATAACAGAATTCACCAATTAATCGATGTGACAAAAATTCGCCGACTTGTTCTAGACGCATGTGAACAGCGGTACCTTGGTTATGTGCAGTCGCACTCCTATATTTTAAACTCTTGTACAATTTACACGCAACACGATGTGTAGCCAGTGAAAAAGTCGCACAAACTTAACATACCCATTATTACGGCTGTGAATAAGCCTAAACACCGGTCGTCATACGTTGTTTGTTTAATTTAATGGATATTATTGCCTATAACGTTCAGTGCGCATATCATGGAAATAATCGAGCTTTTACTTACGCTGAGGACGAAGTTGACGACGCAAGCAGTAATGCCGACTTTGTTGTCGAAACGCAGGCGCAGGTACTGATGGTTTTGAAAGAAGAGGACGCCAGGAGATGTTTCTTCAGAATAATTACTTGGCTTTAAAATAAGATAACTACTTGATGGGACCTAGAGAAATCAACAGGACTATCCTTCCCAGAAAGACCTCCCTTCCAAAGAACTGGCTACAATGGCAGATACAAAAAAGAGATTACAGTTTTATCGAAAGCCGTTGAACTGTTTTCGAAAATTAAACATCAGAAGTTGCTTTCAGTGAATCTTCGATCAGCAATGAACATCCAGAGCTCACTGCCAGCAGTTCAGATAACGCTTGCGGCATGTTCTTCAGGCTGTTATATGTCTTACCACTAAGCGGTATTATCCACAAAGCCATATTTTCCGCGCGCCTGACGTATAACTGCGTTTTGCAGTTCATAACCACGAAAAAAAGTTACAAGATTTGACCGTCCTACGCATGCGAAGAGGCTACTAGCTATCAATGGCTGAAGCCATTTCTAGGATGAACGTAATAGCACGTGCAGCAAAGGCATGAAATGTGATATCATGTTCATTATGAGATAATTATTTACACTCACTAGCAAGGCAAGAGACCCTGCGCATGCCATACATACAGCACGTCAAAGAGTAGTACAGGGTTCACATCTTCAATATGAAATTTTAAAAAATCGAGTATTTGGCGGGTATTCCTGGCAGGCAGCCATAATGGTCATCTGCCTCGTGTGCTTCCTTGCATTATAACCGCATTTTACCTAGAGTTCAATTGCAACATTTGTAGATACATGTTGCCTAGATATATTTCTAAAGGATACCCACTGTTTTTCTTCCGAAGGCTTGGGCCGAGTTTTATGTTGTCATGGATGTGTGAACATGCGCCTAGCCTGCGCTGCGAGCGGCGACACCGGCTTGGGCTTCGACTTGAGCCATCAGACCGGGTCAAGCATCAAGCCATCAAACATCAATAATGTAGTGCCGATAGATACTTGTACACTTCTGGGCTCTATCAGTGACCGCATTGTCTATTTTTATGAAAAAGTGAATGAACCGTTTTGGTGTTGTGCCGAAGCTTGTTTGACAGCTAGTTGAACAATGAAAAGAATTTTTATCCGAAGTAAAAAGCACTCGCACAGCACTAGGCACAGCCATTGGTTCTATGAAAATGTCAAGCTTGGTTAACCTCCTGCCTTTCCTCTTCGTATCTCTCTCTCTCTCAAGTGGGTACTTAGCTTGTCGTTTAAAAGCATCTGTTCAGTGCAGAATTCACATAAACTAAAGACTAATTTAGGAATTGTTTAGCGCGCTTCTTCCAGAGCACTCTGATATTACGTGCATCACCTGTCGCAAGGAAGAAAGAAGTGTGATGCATTTTGCTCAATTCTGGCACTATTTGTACAAAAAGTTGCGCCAAAATAATAGTTATTCTATGCATAAACAATTACCTGAAAGACAGAAGCAGCTCGCATGTTGTACAGTAGAGGCACCAGTGCCGTTGATGTTACTAGCGCCGCCAGTGGGGTTGCCGACACCGGCAGGAGGGCGTGGAATCCGTAGGCGTAGTAATGACCGAGGAAGCCAACAACCGAGACTGCGTTGACCACAGAGGCGAGAACAGAGACCGTCAAAGCGGCTTCGGGGAGGCTGCGTCCCCCGAGGAATGTCTCCATGGCAGCGCTAGAGCTGCCGCTGTCACCTCGCGCAAACTGCATTAGTAAGAGAACTTTATCTGATAATTGAATTGATGGTAGATGCGCTGCTTTGGTCAGTATCATAAAGGCAATGTGCGAAAGGTGGCAATACGTGATTGCACAAACGGTGAACGCTTTCATGTCCTAATTCGTCGGCATGGTTCCCGAATGTAAACGAGCGAGCGAGTGAATGATACAGTTTACTGGGTCAAGGGGCAGAAGGGGCCCAACAACCCTGTACGCTGACCGACGTTGTCCATGGCGAAATAAATTCCGCAGATAGACAGATAATCAGAGGCAAGAAAGCAGGGCTGGGCAGAGATACTCAGAAGAGTATTCCGGAATACAGATATCGAAATACATGAACTGGAAGCCTAAAATACAGATACTGAGATACATTTGCCATTAACGTAACGGGATATTTCGGAGAGACTTTTGCAATAAGACGAAAAAAGTATTCCGGAATACAGTTACAGCGATACAGATACTGGAATACTTCTTTTGTTTGAAGGATGCTCATACTACGCAAAGACACTTATTAGTGCAGCATAATGTTGTAATTAAAGTTGCAGCGCATCGAAACGTTCAGTTCATTTATTTATTTATTACAGTACCCCCAGCGCCATTAAGACATTGCAGGGGAGGGGGGTGGACAAAGTACATTATTAGTAATAATGACATAATTACAAGTATCAATTGCAATAAAAATACACTATTTTACAGCAAAGGTAACAAGGATTGGACACCGAAATCGACATACTTGGCGAACAAACTAAGCTATGCTAGACATAGCACACTTTAAGCAAATCACTCGAATCACTAATGAACACCAGTGAATTGAGAAAAAACACACATTTACTTTGAAGATCTGCTTTGCTGAGAAGGTTGCTGTGTAGGCTTCTCAAATAGGCTGTCTTCTAACAGCGTCGGTTCAGCCTCAGCACAACACTCACGAAAGAAAAAAAGTCAGTCTACCGCTGAAGGCGAGCACAAATTCGTGTGCCCTGCGGCGTGGCGATATCTCTTCTCGGGTCATCGAGATACCGAAACACTTCCGCCCTCACTTGGGTTGTTCTGACTGTTCAGAATCCGAAGCCTGTCCCCCTTTTCGGAATCCTCAGCCGACTGACCCTGTCGGCTTCAATGAAGCTGTCACCACCACCGACGCTACCAGCACCCATTTCAGAAAGCCGCAACAGGCGAAGTCGGCTCCGGCGGTGGGGGAGCCTGCTAG
Organism: Rhipicephalus sanguineus; assembly: GCF_013339695.2. Taxonomy (NCBI): domain Eukaryota; kingdom Metazoa; phylum Arthropoda; class Arachnida; order Ixodida; family Ixodidae; genus Rhipicephalus; species Rhipicephalus sanguineus. Next base: position 55,759,553 of record NC_051182.1, read on the forward strand.
CACAAAAGACCGTTTCACGCATGTAATCAGTTAGGAACGCACCCTGACATTGGAGAGGCGGCTGAATGCGCATCAAAGATAGCCATCTTCTAGTCACTTCCTCCGCGACTACGGGAACTGCTTTTGGAAGTGCCGCTGCTTTGAGAACTGAACGCACGCGAAGCATTGCAAAGCCTGTTCCAAGGCGGTATACGCGCGGGGGGTCGCGAAGTAATGGCTTGCCACCCGAAAAAAATTAGGCGTGCTGCACTGACCTTCAGAGACAGCGACTTTCGTCGGCAGAGGCCGACAACACTGCCCCCGCGATTCTGCCGTCTGCGGCGTCACGCGCTTTACCAAATGGACCATTCTGTGGTTGAGGGGGAACCATCGCCGCCCTATCTGTGGGCGATCGGCGGCGCGCCTTTGCTTGCCTTGCACAAAAAAGAAAAACACGCCAGGCCTGCGCTGAAACCGCAGCGCAGTCACAGCGAAAGCTGGAAGAGCGGCGTTTCTAGAGCCCGTTCTAAGCTCCCTTAGGGCTACTGATACAAGTTCACTAGAAAGGTACCCACTACGCCATAAATCACAATTTTTGAGAACTTGGGAAGCACCTACTAAGCCATTACTCGTCATTCTGCGGGGAAGCGAGGCACCAGCTACACGTCTGTAAGGCCTTATGTGCAATTTGTTGACGCGACGACTGATGACGATGAAGAATTATGGTTCAGCCCTTTGTAATGGGTTGGAATCTTTAAACGGCCCACCAGTTATGTAATTTGCATTGGGTGACGCCCGATCGCTAATTCCCTCTCCCGTCATGCTGTAAACATACGTTGACGTGGGAGAGAGACGGGGGGGGCGAAGAACTTTACTGAGACCCCGAGGAAATGGATCATGCACTTATGGGCTTCCTTGGCAACCAATACAAGTGCACTTGCGAAGAACCCACTACGCTATAAATCATTGTAATTTTACTGAGACCCTGAGGAAATGGATCATGCGCTTATGGGCTTCCTTGGCAACCAATACAAGTGCACTTGCGAGGAACCCACCACGCTATAAATCATTGTAATTTTTGAGAAGTAGGGCAGCAGGCACTGTGCCATTTTTCGTCATTCTGTGGAGAGCCGTCGTACCTGCTGTGCGCATGTAAGACATTATCATACCTGCCAAGTTTGGAAAAACGGAATCCGGGAGATCTACTCAACGGGGGGGGGGGGGGGTACTGCGATAGCAATTATATGGACACTGTCAGCGGGATTTTGCGGTCGCCGCTGATCTGTACAGAGTTCAAACCGATAACATCGCTTACACATCGTCTGTTTCACGTGCGAGTAAAAGCGCGCTAGACGAACGCGGTTACAGCAGAGATGAAAGGACCCGGCCGTCACCGTCGCGCGAAGGGCACATGCGATAACATCGCTCCGGGTGCGAGGCCTGTCGTCGCTTGTTTACCAGTTATTTCGTCGGGCAAGATTGTGTGTGCGCAAACGCATCATCTACGAAATAATAACGGCTGATATAACCTATAACACATTTAGGATGTGGCCAGACGTGGCCAGACAACTTTGCTCATGTGGCCAGACAAAGCACTGGACGTGCGGGGCAAAACTGGATTTCCGGGAGATTTTCCTATGACTCGTACAACCGGGAGAAACGTACAAAATCCGGGAGTCTCCCGGGTAATCCGGGAGACTTGGCAGGTATGCATTGTGCGCACTTTGTTCATGTTGTGCCTGATGACGATGAAGAATTACGGCAGAGCCCTTTGTAATGGGTTGGAAGCATTCAACAACGTACTCGTTGCGCAATTCGCATTGTGTGATGCCTTGTTACAGAATTCGCGTTGTGCGACGCTTGGTGCTTATTTTACTCTTCTATCACGCTATACTACATATGCTAATGTGGTTCCTTCCCGACATGAAACCTGTATAGGACCTTTTTGCAAAGCAGTTTCAAGCACCGGCGTGGCTCAGAGGTTGAATACTGGGCTCCCACGCAGAGGGCCCAGGTTCGAACCTCGTTCCATCCTGGAATTTCTTTCTTGTTTTGTTTTTTTTCTTATTTTGAGCGATAGTGGTTACGGACACCGGCGGCGGCGGCGGCGGCGGACAACTACGGCGCCAAAAACGGCCGGTGAAATGATCTCATAACAGCTTTCGCTGTAAAAAAAATGCCATTCCCCCATTGGAAATACGCCTCAACTCATTTCCGACACAAAAAACAATGTAACGAAATACCCGTCTCCTGCATAGTATCGCGATACAGGTGATACATCGTAGATGTATTTCACTACTGAGATACAAATACATTTTTCAAATGTATCGCGATACAGAAATACAGATACTCAAAAGTATCTCTGATATACTATCGCGATACTCTTGTATCGCGATACTGCCCAGCCCTGCAAGAAAGACAGGGGGCTAACTTGACACGTGCCGTGCTTCCCCTGTGGACGGTGAAAATGTCATAATGGGGTAAGATGACTCATACAGTGGCAGATAAGAGTGTACACTAATTGAGAACCTACGTCAGGGCGCGTCATGACCTTGAGGTGCATCATAAATTGTTATCTCTCTCTGCCGCTGTCATTCCTGTGCTGGCTAGTGTTTGCATCAGAAGCAAATCTTATACAAAAGCCGCTCCTGATTTGTGCCAGCGATCAGCCAATAGCACAAGTCTTCTGTTTGACGGCATATGGCTGGCGCCTCGCCCACCCAAAAGAGTGAGGACGTGGCCTCTGCATGAGGAGAGGGAACTTCAGAAATTGGCAAACCTGCGCTCCGTTTGTAAATGCTGCGGGCCGCCCACGGCTACAAAATTTGGCTCAAGCGTTCACAACGCAGGTTGCCGTTCGTAGAACTTCTTTTGGAGTTTTTTCACTTACACGTGATGTGACTATACACTCTAATAAAATGAAAAAGGCGTATTCAAGGTGTTTTTCTGACACACAACTATAGGCGCGATCTATCTCGAGTGGTTTCTTTGCGTTATCTCTGCATGGCCGATACTTCCTGTTAAAGAGCGGCGGGTGGCTATCCACTTTACATAGCACTCTTGACAGGAAAATAGCGGGCGCACAGTTTTCAATTAAAGAGACGCAAGCATGTCAGATGACAATTATGGTTGCCTGGCAGAAACACGCCCCAAATACTCCTGTTTGCCTTAGAGTGTACTCGTTTCATCGTACATTTTTAACGCGATAGCGTTAAAGAGCTTGTATCGCAGAAATTCCGCCGTGGGCGTCGCTGTCGGCGTCGGCGCCGTTGGTTATGAGCGAAAAATCACCATCTTGTCCGTGACCGAAAAATCGAAAAAGCTGGAAATAAAATAATAAAAATGTTGGGTCCGAGCGAGGATCCAACCCAGGCCGTCAGCGTGGCAAGCAGGTGTTCTACCACACAGCCACGCCTCTTTTTTTTCTTTATTACCGGTTTTACAACACGGCAGAGGAAGAACAGCAGACAATACTACGAAGCACACAGCCACGCCTCTGCTTGGAGCTGCACTGAAAGTAACTTTCATGCTTCCCACAAATACGCGTCCTGTAAACAGGTGTCACAGTGCGAGATGTAATATCGCAGTAATATTGCGTGGCACAAGCGTACATTGCCATCAGGCGTCACACCATGTCAATATCATAACGACTTGGTGGTTTAAAGACAGCCACCCATTACAAAAGGGACACACATTACTGCCCGTATTCCCTTAAGACCACGTAGTGGGTGCATCGCAACTTCGAAAAATTTCTCGCGCATAGTTGCTCCTGGTTTAAAGCATGCTACCCCTTACATAAGACACACACCTTAGTGCGCGCATTCTGTTAAACACTCGTAGTGTTCGAAGTGCGCACTAGGGTCAGGATATCGCTATCGCGTTGAACTCTTAAAGGCGAATCTTATGCGTCCCCCAATTTTTACAGCGAAAGCTGTTATGAGGTCACAACAAGGCGGTTTTTGGCGCGTAGTTGTCCGCCACCGCCGCCGCCGCCGGTGTCAGTAACCACTATCGCTCGAAATAAGAAAAAAAACGAAACAAGAAGAAATTTCCAGGATAGAACGAGGTTCGAACCTGGGCCCTCTGCGTGTGAGCCCAGTACTCAACCTCAGAGCCATCCTGTGCTTGAAACTGCTTTGCAAATTGACCTTATACAGGCTTCATGTCGGGAAGGAACCACATTAACATATGCAATGTAGCGTGGTAGAACAGTAAAATAACAACGAAGTGTCGCACAACCCGAGTTCTGCAAGCAGGTGTCACACAATGCGAACTGCGCAACGAATTGGTTGTGGAATGCCTCCAACCCATTACTAAGGCTCTGCAATATTTCTTCATCGTCATCAGCCACAGCATCAACAAAGTGCACATAATGCCTTACAGGTGTTTAGCAGGTACTACGGTTCTGCGCAGAATGAAGAAAAATTGCATAGTGGCTGCTTCCCTACTTCACAAAAGTTATAATGATTGTTAAGGTGTTTAATAGACAGCACTCAACGACAATGAGTAATGGCGACAGTCACGGCAAGGCACGAACTCCCTGCGCGAGCGGCGCTCTTCTTCAAGCAATCAAAGAGGACGACCCACTAGAAGGCGCTGGAGAGGGTAACCCATTACCATGTCCCAAGGCTTCTCTACAATTACCCCGGGTACGCAAAGGGAGCCGTCCGGCGACCTAACAACTCGTCACTATGAGTGGGTCATAGTAGGCCTTGAGACGCTCCACGTTGACAATGTCGCGCCCTCGACGGCGCATGTCCGAAGCTGGTTCGATGGGTTCGATCAAGTAGTTGACCGGGGATGTGCGCTCGACGACCCGGTATGGGCCTTCGTATTTCGGCAGCAGTTTTGAAGAAAGGCCACTTGCAGTGGTAGGGACCGAGAGTCATACGAGCGCTCCAGGGAGGAACGTGGGTTCAGAAGTAGTGGTGCCATCGCGAATGCAGCTCTTGTTCCTGCGTCATAAATGTCTTGGCAAGCTCGCGACACTCTTCAGCGAGCCTGGCTGTGTCAGAAATAGGCGCACACTCAGATGGATCCGGCTTGTATGGAAGTATCGTGTCGATGGTGTGCGACGGGTGCCTTCCGTACAGTAAGAAGAACGGTGAAAAACCAGTAGTGCTCTGAGGGGCGGCGTTATAGGCGTAGGTGACGAAGGGCAGAATGGCATCCCAATTGGTGTGATCGGCGGCGACGTACACTGACAGCATGTCGCCGAGCGTTCGGTTAAAGCATTCGGTTAGGCCATTCGTCTGCGGGTGGTAAGCAGTAGTTTTGCGGTGAACAGCATGGCACTCTTTCAGAATGGCTTCCACGACTTCCGATGAGAAGACACGGCCTCGATTGCTGAGAAGCTCTTGGGGTGGACCGTGACGCAATATGAATCGGTGTAGTAGGAAGGAGGCAACATCGCGCGCTGTAGCCGCTGGGAGGGCGGCGGTTTCGGCGTATCGCGTTAGATGGTCAACAGCGACGATGGCCCATCGGTTACCACCCGAAGTCAGAGGAAGTGGTCCATACAAATCGATGCCCACGCGCCCGAACGCACGGTTAGGGCAAGGTAATGGTTGTAGACCTGCTGGCGACATGTGCGTTGCAGGTTTTCGGCGTTGGCAATCGAGGCAGGAGCGAACGAACTTCTGCACGTAGCGGTACATCCCACGCCAGCAGTATCGTTGTCGAATGCGGTGGTAAGTTTTGGATACCCCAGAGTGCGCGCATTGCGGGTCAGAGTGGAAGGCCTCGCATATGTCAGAACGCAGACTGCGGGGTATCACTAGTAGCCACTGGCGGCCGTCGGCGTTGTAATTGCGTCGGTGCAGGAGGTCGTCACGAACGGCGAAATGGTGGGCTTGACGACGCAACGCGCGAGTGGATGGTGTTGCCGTCGGATCAGTGAGCAAGTCGATCAGCGAGGTGATCCATTTATCCTTGCGCTGTTCGGTAGCGATAGTGTGAACGCTGATCGAAGCAACAGCTATGTGAGATACTGAGCAGGGGGCATTGTCGTCAGGCAAGGGAGAGCGCGAGAGGGCGTCGGCGTCAGCATGCTGGCGTCCGTTGCGGTACAGCACGCGGATGTCGTAGTCCTGCAGGCGAAGTGCCCAGCGGGAGAGACGGCCTGAGGGATCCTTCAATGACGACAGCCAGCATAGTGCATGATGGTCGGTGACGACATCAAATGGGCGACCATACAAATAAGGTCGAAACTTTGTAAGGGCCCATATGATCGCCAGGCACTCTTTTTCCGTGACTAAGTAATTGGTCTCGGCTCTGGTAAGCCTACGGCTTGCGTATGCCACGATATATTCGGGGAACCCTGGTTTGCGTTGCGCAAGCACAGCGCCGAGGCCTACACCGCTGGCGTCCGTGTGTACCTCCGTTGGGGCCGTATGGTCGTAGTGGCGTAGTATGGGAGGAGACGTCAACAAACGACGGAGCTTTACGAACGCGTCGTCACACTCGGACGACCACGAATTTAGGGGTCCGTTACTTCCAAGGAGCTTCGTCAGCGGCGATATGATGGCGGCAAAGTTTCGTATGAAGCGTCGAAAGTATGAACACAGTCCGACGAAACTGCGCAGTTCTTTGACGGACGTAGGTTTGGGAAATTCAGCCCCGGCCCGAAGCTTGGCCGGATCGGGAAGGATTCCGTCTTGGACACGACGTAGCCGAGGATTGTCAGCTGCCGTGCCGCGAATCGGCACTTCTTCAGATTCATTTGGAGGCCGGCGTTGCTCAAACGGGTCAAGACATGCCGCAGACGTTGGAGGTGCGTGGAGAAGTCGGGAGCGAAGACGACGACGTCGTCCAGGTAACACAGGCAAGTGTGCCATTTCAAGTTGCGCAGAACGGTGTCCATCATGCGTTCGAAGGTCGCGGGCGCATTACACAGACCGAACGGCATGACGTTGAACTCGTACAAGCCGTCGGGCGTGACAAAGGCTGTCTTTGGTCGAGCGTCATCAGCCATGGGTACTTGCCAGTACCCCGAGCGCAAATCGAGAGATGAAAAGAATTCTGCTCCTTGGAGGCTGTCAATCGCGTCGTCAATTCGCGGCAGTGGATAAACATCCTCGCGGGTGACCTTGTTGAGCCGTCGGTAGTCCACACAGAACCGCACAGAACCGTCCTTCTTCGCAACGAGAACAACAGGAGACGCCCATGGGCTGTCGGAGGGCCGAATTACATCGCGTCGAAGCATATCGTCCACTTGCTCGTTAATTACCCGGCGTTCTGTGGGAGACACGCGATATGGACGTTGCCGCAGTGGTGGTTGGGCGCCAGTGTCGATGCGATGCGTAACAGCGGACGTGCGGCCGAGGGATGGTTGCCCGACATCGAAAGAATGACGAAATTCATCCAACAAGCACAGAAGCTGCGAACGCTGGACCGACGTAAGGTTGTCAGCAATGGAGGGACCAAATACACCAGTAGGTGACGAATCGGACGTGGAAACAGCACTGATGGTGCGGGAACTGGTACAGTGCGAGTCATCGGGTGCGTCCAGAACTTGTGCGTCTTCAACGGGTTCCACTTTGCCGAGACATTCCCCTCGAACCAACGTAACAATGCACGGGGATGGGTTGGTAACAAAAATAGCGGTGCTGCCCTGAGTGACTCGCACGGTCGCGAAAGGTACCAGCAACCCTTTCCTAGTGCAGACGCGGGCAGACGGCGAAAGGAGTGCAATGGTGTCGGAGAGACCGGCGCAGTAGACCGACACAGCCGTTGACGAGTTTGGAGGCACTTTCGTATCGTCTTTGACGAGGATCTTGCTCACTGCCGATGGACTGTCTGTCGGCGTCAAATGTGAGAATGGTGAGAGTTTGATTTCGGCTTGTGCGCAACGAATTACGGCGTCGTGGCGGGAGAGGAAATCCCATCCCAGGATGACGTCGTGAGAGCATGCCGCAATTATGATGAACTCGACGTCGTACAGAACGTCCTGAATGACGAAGCGAGCAGTGCATACTGCTGTAGGATGAATACTCTGGGAGCTCGCGGTACGGAGGGACATCTCAGAAAGTGGCGTCATCACTTTTCGAAGGAAGCCGCAAAGTTTTGCGTCCATAACGGATACAGCGGCTCCAGTATCGATAAGGGCCGATGCGCGAACACCGTCCACAAGCACGTCGATTACATTCGATGGACTTCGCTGAGGGCTTTCACAGTTCGATAGCGTCGCAGCCCTTGCCTCCTGGACTGCGACGACTAGTTTTCCTGCTCTCGTTCGACCGAACGTGGCCGCATGGGTGACAGTGATCGACGTCGTGGAGACGGAGAGCGGCGAGTAGCTGGAGGTGGGCGTGACGTCGGCGACATAGGTGGAGGTGGGTCGTAGAATGCACGGCTTGACTGGCTGGTGACAGGTGACGCGACTCGAGGCGGCTGCACGCGTTGACAATAACGTGCCACGTGACCGGCGTAACCGCAAGCAAAGCAGATGGGCCAGTTGTCGGGGGTGCGCCATCGGTTCGTCGGGGTAGGTCCCGCCCATGTCGCAGGACGCGATTGACTGGTCGGCTGCTGAAATGACTGCATGGCGGGCTGCAGTCGGGGCCGAGGGATGGCGTCAGCATATGTAGCCGGCACACCCGCCTCAAAGAACGGAGGTCCAGCGGCGGCTTCGGCGTAACTCATTGGGGCAGCCGCAGGAATGACTTGGGGCGTCCTGGCGACAACTTGAGCGTAACTCTGGGGCGCAGGAGCCGGAGGTTGCGGGTGGTACTCAGGCATAACCTCCGCAATTTCCTGTTCAATTGCTCGGCGGAGAGGAGGAAGAAGGGTGGTCGACGACTGTTGAACGTGCGGCGGCTGGGCAAAGGCGAGGAGAGAGAGCTGGCGTGCAATTTCCTCGCGCACGAACGACTTGACTTCTGCCAGCAACGCGGCCTGGTCAGATATTGCCGCCAAGCCAGCAAGCTCTGCGTCGCGTGATGGGGAGCGACGGGTCATCGAACGCTGCCGGCGGAGCTCCTCGTAGCTCTGGCATAGCGTTATGACCTCGGCCACTGTGCCAGGGTTTTTGGCGAGCAGCATGGTGAAGGCATCGTCGTCAATGCCTTTCATTACGTTCCGGATCTTGTCAGACTCATACATGGTTCCGTTGGCCTTCTTACACAAGTCGAGGACGTCTTCGATATAACTTGTGAAAGATTCACCGGCCTGCTGAGATCGTTCACGTAAGCGCTGTTCGGCTTGCAGCTTACGAACTGCCGGGCGGCCAAAAACGCTGATGACGGCGGTCTTGAAATCGGACCAAGTCGCAAAATCGGACGCGTGGTTGTTGTACCACAAGCTTGCTACGCCCGCGAGGTAGAATACCAAGTTGCTTAACTTGCCTTCCTCGTCCCATTTGTTGGGGATGCTGACGCGCTCGTAAATTGCGAGCCAGTCCTCCACGTCGGTGCTATCGGCGCCAGTGAAGATAGGTGGATCGCGTATACGGGGGACACCGGGACATGTGCTCGTTGCGAGAGGAGGCGTTTGCTGGGCGGCGTCTTGAGGCATGGTAGATGGCAGGGTACGGGATCGGAGCTCCAGGGGCATTGAATGGGAGCAGAGCACTCTCCACCAAATTGTTAAGGTGTTTAATAGACAGCACTCAACGACAATGAGTAATGGCGACAGTCACGGCAAGGCACGAACTCCCTGCGCGAGCGGCGTTCTTCTTCAAGCAATCAAAGAGGACGACCCACTAGAAGGCGCTGGAGAGGGTAACCCATTACCATGTCCCAAGGCTTCTCTACATGATTTATAACGTAGTGGGTCCCTCGCAAGTGCACTTCTATTGGTTGCCAAGGAAGCCCATAAGGCTCCCATGGTCCATTTGCTCCGGGTCTCAACAAGGTTAATTCCCTCTCTCTATCTCTTTCTCACGTTAGCGTATGTTATAAAGCGTGGTGGGAGAATAAAATAACGACCGGGCGTCACAAATGCGAATTACGTAACTAGTGGGTCTTTTAAAGCTTCCAACCCGTTACAAAGGTATCAGCCGTAATTCTTCATCGTCATCAACCGTCGCGCCAACAAAGTGCACATAATGCCTTAGAGATAATACCTCGCTTCTCCGCAGAATGACGAGTAATGTCGTGGTGGGTGCTTCCCAACTTCACAAAAATTTTGATTTGTGGCGTAGTGGGTACGTTCCTAGTGTACTTGTATCAGTAGCCACAACAGAGTTTATAACAGGCTCTAGAAATGGCGCTCTTCGAGCTTTCGCTGTGACTGTGCTGCGCTTTCCGCGCAGGCCTGGCGTTTTTTTTATTTGCTAGGATGTTCCTTTTTATTTCTTGAGCAATAAGTTGCTTTCTTATCCCGACTGCTCAATGAAGCACGATATTTTGCTCTTGTCGAACAATATGGTTTTTTCCCAGGCGGATCATGATACACTGGCAAATATTGCAAGGGCAGGATTTTAGGTAGCCTAGCAGCTTTAGGAGACTGCCACGCGTGCAGGCTTTGTGACGCTTACCTTTCGCCGACGGTGCGCAAGAGAAACATAGAGGCCGACCACGTATCCCAGAGCCGTGAGCACTCCAAAAATGACGTAGTCAGCAGTGTCTAGTTTCTTAGATGGCGTCATAATTTTTCCTCGATGTGCTCGCACTTTTGTGAAGACACTCTGCGCATACAGTTCGTAAAACACGCTGGACATTGAAATTTCAGCGACATCTTTTCACGTGACTTGTTCTGTCGCCTTCCTTTTTGATTACAGACGATATCATAGGTTGACTTTAATACTGAAACCTTCAAGGGGCTAGAAAAAATTTCACAGTTATAAATGTTGTGCTCACTACGATCTTTCACTCCAAAGCGAGTGAATTCACTCCGTTGAACAGGAGTGCCATTCTGATAAGCCTTCCAGAAGTTCAGGAGATTCCGCCGCCGCCACTTGAGAGAACGCAGAGCCGTCAGCTTCACAGCCATCAATTTCATATTATATATATTCTACCGCCGCTTTCAGAATTTACACTATACTCTGCATCTTGCTGTAATATCGTTGCGTACTTGTCTCTCACGGCTGACCCATTTGAATTAAAAACAATTTGCAACTACGACCAATGATTATCGTTGCAGCAGTACCTTCATGGGACGTGTAGTGAATGCAGCTTGCACTGTTTCTATTTGAGGCCATCTGAATACTTAAAACAGTACGAAAACGTAAAAAACGTATGCACTAACCTTGTTAGGTCAAGACGCTATATGGCTGCAGTGAAAAAACGCCCCTCGATTTCTTGCGCAGCCGTCATGCGCATACTTCAGGGAAGTGTTTGCCTGAATAAAGCTGGAGTTTCACAACACGAAGCAGGTGAGACTTCAAGTATAACAGTTACAGCTGAACATATGGGCTCCATGATGCACACATTATTGCTCCGTATTAAAAAGATGCTTTTCTCTTTTTTTGCAGGCACTGCTTATGTGTTCTCTGCAGTCAATGTCCCCCCTCTGCCGGCAGCTGTTTCATAGAACCATAACACGATTTACTAAGCGCGAGTTTGCCGGATATTTCCTTTGTAGGCGCCATTGTCGACCGAATTTTTGCGCCGCAACAGCGAACACTGCTTTTCTTCTGCAGAAAACATTGCGCAGACACTCGTGTAATATAACTCGTCACATGAAGGCCACGTGTACCACAAATGCATTTAGCGGAAGTACCCGTACTATCATGTGCGCGTGCTAATGAAGTGATAATAATAATAATAACAATAACGTTTATTTCCACCAATACAAAGTTGATGGAGGGGGTGAGAATAAAAGCGACTGTCCGCTTGACTACGTTCTCACCCCCTGGTGCGCTGGTGTTGTTCCCTCCCTCTGTGTCCCTGTCTTTTTTATGCGCTAAAAGCTTCGCAACATGAATTCTCACCCCCCTTTACATCAGACAGAGGCGGTGGCGGCAACAGAACACAAGATCTGACGAGGGTATACACAACATTCTGGAATCTAGCAATAACAGAAATTCGCAACAGCAGGCTGCGGTGCTGGCAGAAAGAAAAAGAAACACAATGCAATAAACATGTATACCTACAAGCATAGATCAGTACATAAACTACATATACACTAAACACAAAATTTACGCGGTAACAGTGTTGGTTATATCCTCATTTTTATTTAGGCACGTTATTTCAAGAAGTTTTCAATGTCAGATGAGTTAATGAGATATTGGCGTAGTTGAGAAAAGGTGATGTCTACTATGTCAATACCTGAGGAATGTAGTCTGTTCAAATGTAACGGTAGCTGATAGGTAATTTTTTGTTGTCCATAATTAGTCCTCGTACGAGGAAGGATCCAGTGTGGTTGATGACGGTGGGGGTATTTTGGTTCATAACGCATCATGGAAGCTAACTCTGTAATAGTGGATAGACGTCTTTTTTGTTCGATCTTATAGTTGCGTAAGAGCCTGTAACTGTAGAGGTTGAAAACATTCATGATTTCGTGTTCATTGAACAAATGTTGCGTTGTATGTCTGTAAGGAAGGTTATAAATTAGACGAAGGATTTTATTATGTAGGGGTGAAATCTTCCGTAAATTTGTTTTAGTCGTCGTGCCCCACACTAACATGCAGTAGTTTAGATGTGAAAGAAATAAAGCATTGTATATAGCAAGTTTTGCTTTTAAAGGTAAAATAGATTTATGACGCCAAACTATACCAACCGCTTTGGATGCCTTTAATAAAATACTGTTTATATGGTCATTCCATTGCATATGCTGAGTAAAATAAACTCCTAGCGTTTTAATTGAATTAACCATTTCGACTGCCTGGGATTTATACTGCAAATTTACTAGAGTATCAGGTTTCTTATTTCTAGAATTAAAAATTATAGCTTTGGTTTTATTTACGTTGACTGACAGTGCATTTTCGTTTGTCCAGAGTTCAAGCTTACCTAATACATTATTACCGCGCAAAGATAGCTCATTATGTGTATCTGCTGACAGAAGTATTGTAGTGCCATCCGCATAAATAATGAATTTGGACTGATAATCAATGTTTGTGATATCATTAATGTAAATGTTGAAGAGAATATGCGTAATCCCAACTGAAACGTTCCGCATGCCATTCCAATAACTCTGTATTTCCATTATGGAATCCACATGCTTTCCGTATAATTTGCATGTATTTGTCATATGTTTTCATAAGACTCTTGCGGAAATATTCGTAATTGCTGGAATTGCAAACTGAACGTTTCAGTATGACTAAAGCCACATGCCTTGATTGCCTTGCTGTTGATATTGCCACACACGCTCCTTTCTTTCTATGTTTTATGTTACCGCCCCCTTACACGTGTTACTACTGCCTTGCGCAAACCGCGCCAGAATGTCTTGGGACATTCCAGATTATCTTTTAGGCTTGAGCACGGAGACGCGAACAGCTGAGTCTATTCTGAAAGTAACGCGGACACCATCGATAAGGCTGGAATGTTCGATGTCCCATGTATAAAAGCCGACGCACGTATCACAAGTCAGTTTATCGACTGCCGACGCTCTGTTCGGCGCTGTCAGTGTGCAGTTTGTATTGCTGCAGTTTGACTCCTTTTCCCGGACACAACTGCGTCCAAATAAAGAGTTTCATCTCGGACACGCCGACTGCTGTCTTCGTCGACGTCACGACCCCATGACAATATTTCAAGGCCAGAATATAGATGTCAAGCTTTAAGGGCAAGCTATAGATGGAGTCCCCACTAGTGGTCTTCTAGAAAAAAATTGGCTCCTTGAAAAAAAAATGTTGGCGGCCATCCCCGCCCTGCGAACGTGAATGTCCATTGTGCTGTATCAAACGCCACGCATGTTGCACGGGAAGAATGTTTAACTATTACTTTGGAGTAAAGGTAACGATATTCTCTTTGTTGTCGCTGTGGTACACCGTGACTGGTTGCGCGACCGCTTTCAGCAAGACGAATTCGTTACCTTCGTCGAGCATTGTATGCACGCTGTTCTTATTGTGTCCTTAATTTCTGTGGTCGACCCAATGCAGTCTCAGAATAAACTGAATAATTTGCTGGACGGGTCTGCTTTTTTATGTGAAAGGGGAAAACACACGCAGGGAGAAGCAAGGGCCGTTTGACGTTATTCGAAGCCCTCGTGTGAAGTGCAAAGCAGCATGAACCTATGCTTTGCCGGGGATGCGTGGAAGGGTGTTTCCAATGTTAACAGGCGCCTTATCATCCTTCATGCGGTTTTGGTGCCTTTTTTTTGGGGGGGGGGTCTCTTTATTGGAACGATTACTGAGCTCTGTGCTGTATGCCTGATTGCAAAGAGAGATATGCTGTTTGCCTTCAATGGTTGAGGAGTCGCTAAACCTCTCAGAGGTCCAAATTTAGTTGTGGCGTTGCAGTTGTGGACGAGCCTCCAGTGAACGCTAGCGGAGTTACAAGCGTTTGCTCGTTTCGCTGTTTCCTTCGCTACGCGGCGTTCTTCAGCTCTTCTGTACACCTCTCCGAATGCCCATCCTCAGCGTCCGAGGCGAAAACGCAAGGAGCGCCCGCATGAGCTAGCAGAGGAGCACCCCAGCACCTGTGGAGCGTAATGAGATTAGCCCAATTTCTATGGCACATACACGCTAAAGGAGTTTTTGGCTGAAGCCACAAAATTTTCAGACCAATAAGAGGCATACAGCGTCGCTGTAAATGTCAGAGTTCTGCCACAAGGGTGAAGCAATGAATTTGACAGTAACGACTGGAATGTTACACGAAGTAATGCTGCCAGCAATAGAAGCAATCTAAATAGTAGAGAATATGAGCTTACTAAGTAAGCAGGTATGCTGCGGAGTGGCCAGACTTGGGCCTTTCACTTCTTAGTACACGCAGAAAAGTGCCTCACCTTGCTCTTTTTTATAAAGTTTTCCACAATCCACAAATAAAACAAGACCTTCTTTCGAAACCACACTGCATATCTCATAGGTGTGACCACCCACACAAAGTACACATTCCCTTTTCACGTACGAAATTTTTTTCATGATTCTATTATTCCCATTACCTAGAAGGATCGGAACCACCTGCCCACCTGCATTGCCCTACTGACCAATGTCATTGTTTTTAAGCCTGCTGTTGAAAGCATTGTATACTCTTAGTAGCCTTTTTTGTTTTTATTCTTCTCTTCATTTTGCATATATTGTACCCACACCCTTCTGTAAAGACTTCGGGCCCTGAAGGTACTGAAATAATTAAAATAAATAAATAAGTGAGATACTCGATGACCACGGGAAGTCGCGTGTAGAATGGTGGTGCTGATGACTAGTAGCTCGAGGGAGCAGAGCAATTTTTGTCGTCGACCGCAAGGTGGCTTGCACATAACGTAACACACGCAGCGTCTCTCCGTACTGGTGCTGGAACATGGTCGCTATAGGATGGAAGTCTGTAATATCCAATGCCACGAAAAACAGTCATCGTGTGCGCAAATATTCTTTCTCTGTTTCTTTAGAAGTTTCTAATTGCATTCTCCTCCTTTCCCACCTCCTCACCCTCACTTCTATTTCCCAACCATTGCTATGCTAGACTGCACATGGCTGTGCTATGCCGTACCCATTCACCTCCTCCTTTATGTCCTCCTTTCTTTCCTCTTCACCTAACATCAATCTTTCTCACTCCCACTTCTCGTTCTCAACACCTTGCTAACATGTTACGTGGTGGCGACGTTGACGAAGGCAGCAGTCGCAGTCTTCAAGAATAAACTCATGTGGGGTCTGATGCGATAAAACGCCGCCGCCCTCGGAACACACGGACGCAGTTCCCGCGGTCGGGCAACAAACGTGTGAGGGTTTATTAAACACTTCTTTAGATGTATGGCGAGCTCGCCGGCCGAATTAGTAACACATAACACGCTAAAACTTATGCTCAATATAAGACATACAATACACCATAACGTAAGACAACATAAGACATGCAATAAGACAACATAATACAATACAATGCATATGCGAGGGCGGCGCCGCAGATGCACGACTCGCCACAAGGGCCCGAGGGAAGCGAGCCGCGGTACCGTCCCGCCCCGGACCTACCGTGGCCGTCGCCCATCCGCGCGCGCCGCCACACCCCAAATGAGACTCACTCCTGTTTCTATGCGCTCGCCTAAATTCTCCGCGGCGGCGATGCCGGCGCCACCGCGCTAAACTCGTGTTACAGCCAGCGCATCCCCGACCTTGGCCGAACGTCTCCGCTTACGCCAAGCACGTGCGTTCCAAACACAGCGGCCGCGCCCAAGCTACGGCAGTCGCCTTTACAGGGTGATATAGCACCCCCGCAATCTTCATTTGGGCGAACTTGTGCCCGGAAATGAATATAAAACGCGCAAGAGATTCACTGATAGTGGCGTGAACAGTCGTCGGCCGTCGAGTAATCTGACCGGCCGTAAGGCGCGTCGGCATTTATCGATACGACATCCAACATTCGAGCCTTACACTCTAAGAAAAAATCGAGTATTTCGGGAGTGTTTCTGCCACACAACTCTGATCGCGTACTTTCCTCGCGTTATCGCCGCGGTCCCGGCACTTCCCGGTCATGAACGGCGCGCGCGTTATCAACTTGACATAGAAATTTTGATAGGAAAGTGGCGAGAGCCGGTTTTTCAAGAAAGGAAACGCGAGCAAGCCAAATGACGATTATTGTTGTGTGGCAGAAATACTCCCAAAATGCTCGATTTTTTCTTGAAGTGTATCGCTGGTGGCCCAGTTAGTTCCAGAATAAGGTCAACTGTTCGCGTTTGCGCGCTCAAGCCTAACACAAGATTCTAAAAAATCTGGGATGTTCCCGGACATTCGGGCGTGGTTTTCGCAAGGCACTAATGCCCGTGTAATGGGTCGGTAACACAAAACCAAAAGAAAGGAGCGCGTATGGCAATACTATACAAGGATATGCCATGCCTTACCCTCTCCTCTCCTCCTTTCCTTCTTCCTCGCCGTCACATCACTCCTCTTCACCTTTCTTGCCTTCGCAACCCCTTTTCATACTATATTATGCATGGCAATGCTATGCTAGCAGCTGCTTGGCACATGCTATACTATAAAAGGCTCTCAAATGTATACTCTCTCACTTCGTCATTTTCTTCCTCCAAACTTCCCTTTCCCGTCCCCTTCCTATACCTTACTATGCATGGCTATGCTATGCTGGGAGGAGGAGGAGGAGGATACGACCGTATACATTTTAATGAAGCTGGAGATGTTTGACTGGCTGTTCGCCTGACATGCTACTCCGTTTAATAATGAGAATAGCTGCTGGGCACATACGCGCTTTCAGTTGCGTATACACGCTAACTAGTTCTTGCATCATAGAGCAGGTAGCGCAAAAAAAATACGTAGACACAAGCCAGGGACATAAATACGAGAAGAGCGCTACAAACTCGCCCAGATTTCCGTTCTAGTTCTTACGTTGCACGTCGGACAAACCTCAAGCCTAACAGCTGCTCTGCTGAAAATTCTTAGCACCTCTCGGCGAAGACCGCGCCAAAATGTTTGGAAAGCTTCGCGACTGTTTCAGGTTGCTCTGTTAATAAGGCTATTCTTGTCCTGTTAAGCAGGCCACGAGTAATCTAGTTTATTCTAGAGCTAACGCAAGCACAGCGACGGTGCTGGGCTTGCGTTAGTAGTGCTTGCGATAAGGCATTTATAATAGCCGAAGCGTTTCGCAGAATACCAGATTAGTCGACGCCCGACGTTCGTGCTGACTGCTAACCCTGTACAGCGAGATTGCTTGTACTTTGAGTTTATCTTTTAGTGGAAACAAATTCGCCCGATTAAGGGTTTTGCTCTGTGACAATTTGTGTATATATATATATATATATATATATATATATATATATATATATATATATATATATATATATATATATATATATATATATATATATATATATATATATATATATGCAGTAAAACAGACGCGCGTAGGAAGCGATTTATTGAAGTTTCGGCCGCGGGTCCGGCCTTCATCAGAACCCGCGGCCGAAACGTCAATAAATCGCTTCGTACGCGCGTCTGTCTCACTGCATATATTTACCCGGACCTAGAATCATCTTTTCTCGACATATATATATATATAAATATATATATATATATATATATATATATATATATATATATATATATATATATATATATATATATATACTCGTACATGAGGGACGTGCCGGGAAGCGCGACGGCAGAAACCCCCCGAGAGTGCGACATAAATGTTATCGTAATAGAAACACTTTTCCAAATTGGGGCGGTATGCAATTTATGACCAATGCGGTGTCCTGTGCAACACGATGACGGCATGGCCAAAGATTTATTTATGGTTTGGATCAACATGCATCGGTTCGGTGCTCTCCATGAGACGTTTTCAATGAAGGCACGCTTCGCGTAAGTGCCAATAGACGGCGCTGAGTGTAGAAATGGATGCGCAGGAGTAGACTTCAGATCCAGTACACGGCTCGTAGATGGCGGAAGGTGTAAATATGGATGTCGCACTTGCAGTTTTTTTCTCTGCGTGAGCAAACCGCATCTAATGCACATTATTTCAAACTTATATGTGCGTCAAACTTCAAGCGTTGCCAGTGTTGTCAGAATATATTTATCTTTCATAAATTACGAAGCAAGTTTTCCTCACTTGTACATATCCACATGTATGCTCCAGCAGTCTTCCAAATTTCTAATGAAGGAGTGTTTCATAATTATGTAATAAGAAATATTTACCAATCGTCTTAAACATTATTCTACTCATCGTTCAATGCGCAACACTTGTCAATGGTCCAAAAAGAGACCGAAAAAACACGAGCACAACTGATTCATCATTCAGCTCGCACCAACTCGCATAACTGTCAGTTCTTATGTTATTCTATACAACCGAGTTAGATGCTTAGCTCGATTTTAGCGCTGTGCGACATAACAGCAGTAACTATTCCCAAAGGACGGTTCTTGTACGTATTCAGCATAAATGTGTATGAAATAGGAATTTGCTTATTTATGGCAATAATAACATAACATTTATAGGAAACTTACATACAGTAGGAGCTCGAAAAATTAGAAGCAATTAGAGCTCGCACTTCGTTATGGGACCAATTGCATCATGGCAAGAATTATTAGAACAGAAGGGACAACTTTTGAGTGACACCTGATACCCATTATTCTTTGTTTACAAGCAGAGGTTCATTTACAAAGTGCAATACAATTTACGTTATGTCGTTTCAAAATGTACGCTGCAAACAATAAAAAATTGGCTAAACGAGCTTTAATACATCTGACGAACGTCCAGTTCTTCATTCGTAGTTGAGGCACACGCAGTCGCGGCATGAAATTGGCTGACGTGTTATACAATGTTGCGAAATCACTACATCGAATGGAATCATGTCACAAGTACAACGCAATATTAACAACAAATAAAAACTAATTACGTCCCAACAGTGAAATTATTAAGCAACTAGCAATTCAGCTAATAAAGAACAGAGAAGCGAGAGATCCTTCTAAAGCATTCACTATATATGGTATTCATAAGAAGAATAACCAATTAATAACAAAACACAATATTATATGTTATTTTACATTGTTCCTAATAGGAGACTGTTTAAAATATTTGAAAGGCGCTTACCGCTTAAAGCTTCCCTAATTAGAAAATCAGTTTTTGGAGAGGCATTTCACGTACCAGGCCTAATACCAGAAAGTTTTCGAACATTATAATTTGTGCCTGTCGTATCAGTCATCGTGTTTATGTCGAAAATCCCAAGATGTGTAAAAATTCAGACTGCGGCAGCATTGCACAGCCAGCTTGAATGACAACACTTCCCAATAGGTGGGGCACACAGAAGTACAAACGCCGTTAAGGCGCGATAAGTGCGGCACGTAGGATACAATCGTGAAAATCGTTTTGGGTTTCCGGTGTCTGTGTTTAAGGCAACATACACTATAAATGACAATGGACACCGCTTGCCAAACCTGTAAGGAATCCAAGACAGACCGAAGTTCAGCCTGTGAAGGCAGTATATAGATGTATACGTATATAAATTGATTAACTCTACATGGCCAATATAATAACAATGCGCTGCGCAGTTCTTCCTAGAATCTCCGCACTCCTTAAAGGGCCCCTAAACCACCCATAGGTAGACATTTCGGTGAGTTGTGGTGTTGCAGCTGTGGCTTCAACAAACACATAGCCGCGAGAGTTTTCCGAAAAGGTGTCCTAATAGCTGAGGTACACGCATTTGATGATCAAAAAGAGGTCCTCTCTCCTGCCTCTCTTTCCTACGCCATGCTTCATTCGTCGGCTCGACTCTCCTCCTGGCGAAGTGCTGCCCCCGCCGTGCGAGGAGGAAGTGCGGCGAGCGCGAGTGGCTGCGAGCAGACAAAGAGGTTCCTTTTGTGGATGACATGACCACACGGGAATGTTGACGTCGCGGCCAACAGTGGGTATTACCGAAAATCCCGGATAGGAGAAGCGACTGTTTCTTGGAATTTGTGGTCCGCTGGCGGCTCGGAGCGCTGCCACATTTCGCATTGTCGATCGTGATGCATTCTGAACTCGATGAGCGCGTTTACTTAAAATGTTAAAATATTATCGGACGTGGTTTACGCTCCCTTAATTGCTACTTGCTGTGAAGCATCAGCCCACCTGTATTAAAAAATTACACCATCTCCCGCTAAAGGGGACCATGAGGCGATGCGAAGCCGGAGCACTTGCACGATCGCGTTCCGTTGGCGTTCGTTGGGCATGCTACCGACCTCGCGTCGTGGAACGCGAAGAGGGCCGCTACGCGCGTCGTATCTTCCATCTAGCCTGGCCGTTAATTCTCACAGGGCGAGCGGAGAACGCGGTCGACAGGCGGGCGAGAGGGGGGCAGCGTAGGAGAGGAGAGAGAAGGGGAGGGGACGCGCATGCGCTCGAGCTCATCGCGGCGTTGCGCAGGAGAATTTCGGCATGTCTAGCCCGCGTTTCAGAGGAAGAGTGGAAAGGGGGAGGGGAGAGGGTATGGGAGAGGGGAGGGGAGAGGGAAAGTGGAGAGGGAAAGGAGAGAGGGTGAGTGAAGAGGACGTGTGTGGAGAGGGTATGCGCATGCGCAGTAAGGGTGGTCACGCCGCACACCACCACCACTGGATTGAGCTCCGCCTTAAGATACTTCGCATCTAAAATGGGGCCGTGTGTTGTGTTCGCCGAAAAATACTAGAAATTGTGCGTATCAACCCTAATGACCGTGGTTATTGGTTAGACGAATATGTGCCCAACTGGCTAGTCACCTAAAGCAATATAACTAAAGCTTATGCTACGTTTATATGACAGTCTGTTATGTAGGGGTGTGCGAATAGTGAAATTTCACCTCGAATCGAATTCGAATAGGGCCGAATAATGGCCAAAACTACCGAATATCGAATAGTATGTTTACACAAAGTGTGTACCGCCGGCTACGGCAACACAAAGGAAAAATCAGGGACGCTACGGCGTGCCGACAGTTTTATTACGCAGTTGTTTGCGGGTGGCGTTTGTTCCAGCTTTTATGGGAGCGCAAGCATGTTGATAGAAGAGCCGCCGTTCCTTCAGCAGCGCCACTCCTAACCTCCTAACGGCTAAAAGAGGGGGGTAGGGTAGCTAGATTTTTTTTAAACGAACGTGTTTTATGCCGGGGTCCACCACGACTTCAGTGACGTATTTCCGTCACGGAAATGACGTCGAAAAAATAAACACGATCAGATAGCAAAGAAAAAAGTTTCGTCAACGGGCATCGAACCCACGACCGCTGGGTGCGCAACAACAGATGCCGGGCGCGCTAACCACTGCGCCACGGTCACAAACTCTCGAGGCTTTACAAACGCGCCTTTTATATTTACCACTCTCCCGGACAGCGGAGTGGTGTTGCCCTCTGGGAGCGGCAAAGTAAAGTAATTCATCATTACTGTGGCCTCCGCCAATAGTACCTGCAACGCGTTACACGTTCGTCCCATTCGGCGCGTTTTCTGTAGATGTGCAATTTTGGCAATGCCTCAACACACCGCGAGGTGGCGACCTTAACCCAAGCGTCGTAAAAGCGTCGGCCTCGCTCATAGCATCAAGCTGATGAAACGAAAAATAGCTCTGCGACGCGCGCCTGCTTCTCCTGGCTGTAACACCGCGTTCCCCGCCTACGCGCTCGCCCCAAGAAAAATTGCGGCCGGGCTACCGGGGAGTCACGACGCACTTTTCGTTTCCCTCTAGTGCGGCAGTGGTGTTCAATCACATTTTAACATGCCGCAGGATGGCGACCAAGTTCTGCGTTCAATATGCGACGCTCTTCTGGCTATCACAACTCTTTCTCTGATTACGCTTTCACCGTTAACTACTACAGCTACCACAAGGGTTTGTTTATTCTTTGAACATGGACGTTATTCGTCGGCATGGAGATGTACCACCAAGCATCAAAGTGGGTGCATCCACGTTAAACGGTGCTGCCATACATAAATATACATTGTGCAAACTCTCTTATATCAATCTACAGTAAACATTCAGTTACTTTTATAAGGGCACGTTTTACTTTCGTGTTATTCCGATTCCTATGACGGAGGGATCAACCATGTTTTTTCCCATGGTCGCGCATACGGCTCATCTGACAACGGTAATGTTCTGCTTCATCGCTATGGGCGCTCCGGACCCAAAAATCTTCGGGCGCCCTTTCCCAGCAGCGCTTTCACCGCGCACCGAAACGACGGTAGTTTCTGAACGAGTGGTTCGGTGCGGCAGTGGCAGCTGCACAGCGCGAACGAATGTTTACATAAAATGCAAAGGTCTCGCAGGCCAAAGTCGGGACGTTTTACGGCGCTTGCGGCATACACGACAGAACTACGCAAGTCCGTGCCTTCGTTTCGGGAGCGAAGTTGTGAAGAGCTTGACAGTTTTCTCATGTATTTTTCTACGTGCGGAAATGGCATAATCTGCTTTAAGATCAGCATGCGCTCGCTTTTGATCCAAGATGTAGGTGAACGTTTTAACGAAAGGCCTACTGTAAGGACATTAGCATTAGTTTTAGCCACCCCACCAAAACCAAGTTGCACCATTGGCTATTCGAATACTAGCTGTATACGAATACTATTGACTGTGGCATACGCATATATGATGTACTTACTGCGATATAGTAGTGGACACCACACGTTTGTGCAAAAAAAAAGCTTGTGCGGAGCGCCACTTTTTGGGAATGGGGAACGTAGCTCCAGTCACTAATATATACCGGCACTCGCACTCTTATTACAGAGTCTGAAGCGACAGAAGCTGGTACAAATGCGAGAAAGTACCTTCTCTTGGCGCGATGAGGCAGTTGCAACAGTCGATTAGACCACACCGTTCTCCGCAACACCGCAAGCGGACACGCGTTCGTACCGGCATAGCGCTGGAAGCGGCGTGATGCAAAAGTACACCTGCTGGCAGATAAGCCTGCAGCACGTGCTGTTAATTTACGGAGACCTCCACCGTCACGAACGATCGGGATAGCGTGAAAAAGAATGCTATGGCAGCTGTCGCAATTACCCAGCAGCGCAGACATTGCACTCGGACTTTAACTGCCCAGCTTTCTCATTCCGTTCTGCCTGTGAGAAAAGCCGGATGTTACAATGCTGCAAAACAAGTCACTTTTCATGTAGTAGAACGTCCTCAATCACCTACGCATGAGTACTTCGACACATTCACAATACCCGGAGTACGAATTTTCTCTGTGTTCTATGGCTCGATAGCAAATCGACATCTTTGTTCATACGCACATTGTGGCACATACAGAGATGGAGCTCCCGTACACTCTATAGCAAAATTGTGTTAAAAAGATGTGTGATTCACCCCATTGGTGGTTCCACACCTATTAATCTCTTTGAAGTCTGAAGGCACTTGGCTTAACCCTTTCAGACGCCGCCTATGAAGAACTGTCTGTCAATGCGTCAAATATATACAACTTTATTTCAATGCACTCGATATTTTATTGCAAGAAAAATAATGTCATAATACGCTAATTTATGTGTGTTACAGTAAATATTGCCACATAAATGGTAAATCAAATCAAGTCAAATGAAGTTTATTTGAACATACAATGAACAATGGACAATGAACTAAAAGCCAGCAAGGCTTGACAGGGTCCATTGCCCATTTTTCAGGCAGTGACAAAACGGGGAAAACAAGAAATACACCGGAATTAAA
Organism: Rhipicephalus sanguineus; assembly: GCF_013339695.2. Lineage (NCBI taxonomy): Eukaryota > Metazoa > Arthropoda > Arachnida > Ixodida > Ixodidae > Rhipicephalus > Rhipicephalus sanguineus. The sequence continues at coordinate 55,783,645 of NC_051182.1, forward strand.
CTATAAATACATCGCATGATATTACAAGAATACAACAATTACATGAAACACAAGAAATACACAAAAAATACACAAGAATTACACTATCAATACACCGAAACATATAACAGGAATGCAAGAATAACACAAGAAGTACCCAGCATTATAAGCACTAATACATAAATATTGGCATTGCAGTAAATAAACATAGTACATAAACATAGGCATTGCAGTTGCATACATGTTTTTTTTTACATTAGGAAGAGTTATATTACATTTTTTGTATTTAAGTGATATGGTAGTCTATAACGTAGTATCTGATAGGTATAGTTCGTTCTAGACCTCGGTAGTTCCCATATTTCAGAGCTTCTTGTATTGGCCAATTTGTGCTTTCGCGTTAAATTAGAAATACGTTTTAGAGTGTCATTGTTCTTTTTAACAGCATTCTTATAACTTCTTATTAATAGGTTTTCGTAAATGTTAGACATTGGTACCAAATTTAGTTTTTCGAACAGAGGACTAGTTGGCGTAAAGTAAGGCACATCTAAAATGCAACGCACGGCTTTTTTCTGCATTCTATGCAGGGTAATGATGTTAGTAAGTGTCGTAGTGCCCCAGACGAGATGACAATAGTGTACGTACGACAGGAACAGGGATTTGTACAGTAGAAGTTTAACACTTTCAGGAAGAAAAAAGCGCAACTTGCATAGTATTCCAGTTAGCCGAGAGAGATTACCTACTACTAATTCCACATGAGCATTCGATGATAAATGTTGCTCAAATACAGCACCAAGACATTTAAAAGTACGCACAATAGGCAAAATAGAGTTATTAAGATGCAAATTTGTTGTAGTAGCAACGTTTCGATTTTTCGGCCTAAAAAGTACGGCCTTTGTTTTATTGACATTTATTTTCAACGAGTTAGCGGTGCTCGAGGATGATAATTTTGACAGTACTTCGTTGGCTTTAATCATGACATCTTCAGCATCTATCGCGGTTACTAGAATTGTAGTGTCGTCTGCATATATAATAAATTTTACGTCATTATCAATACTAACTACGTCATTAATATAAATACAAAAAAGCAAGGGCCCCAAAATACTTCCTTGGGGTACTCCTGCAATAACTGGTTTCAAATCGGACACATGACTATTTATAACTACTTTTTGCATACGGTGCTGAAGATATGATTTTAATAATTTCAAAAAAACCCCACGAAAGCCATAATATTTAAATTTTTCTATAAGTGTGGTATGATTGCTGCAATTAAATGCCTTTGAGTAGTCCACAAAAATACCCAAAGTACATAGCTGACGTTCGAAAGAATCTAATATAATTTCCTTCTGTGTTAGAAGCGCAGTTTCAGTAGACTGCCCTTTCGTAAATCCAAACTGCATATTTGTCATTAATTTATGCTTAGTTATAAATGATGTAACACGGCTGTGAATTAATTTTTCCAGCGCTTTTGAAAAAATTGGTAAGACTGATATTGGTCTATAGTTAGTGCGTTTTTATCCCCGCCCTTATGCAACACTATAACCTTAGCAACCTGGAGTGCTTTTGGAAAGGTACCAGATAGAACTAGATTGTAAATATGGGTCAGTGCCGGAGTGATGGCATCTAATACGTACTTTGCGGGTCCGATTTCGAAACCATCTATATCGCAACATTTACTATTTCGAATGGACAAAAATGCGTCAGTTATTTCCTTAGGTGTCGTAGGAGCCAAAAATGCAGACTGGCTGGTCCGCGAACTTAAAAAATTTAAACAGTTGGGATCGTGAGAACTCTTTACCAAACTAGTAAAATATTCATTGAAAGCTTCCACCAAGTCCTTTCCTGACATTATATTGTCATCAATCGTAATCTCCTTAATAGTCTCCTTACAGACATCTCGGCCAAGAACAAAGTTAATGCGTTTCCAAAGAATATCTGATTTTTTCGTAACGTCAACGTTAAATAAATGTTGTAAGTATAATCTTTTCTCACGACGTAGAAGGCTCTTTACTTTATTCCTTTGAACCCTAAACTGGCGCAGGGTTTCTTCAGACCGCGTTGAAATAAAATTATGAAATAAGCGATTTTTAATGCCTATTTCCTGTAAGCATTGTTTTGTGACCCATGGCTTTCTACTTCTGCGCGCAGGTTTAACTACCTTGTACCTAAAACATTTTTCATAAGCAACTTTAAACTTCTCATGAAAATAATCGTAGGCGGTTTCAGGGTTGGTAATGAGCAGTAAAGGCGACCAATCAATGAGCAATATTTCATTACAAAAGTTGTTTAGGCTGTGTGCATTCACATCCCGTACAGTCAAAGGTAAAGGATTTGCGGTTTCAAGAGGCATGGTTTGTTTAAGGAGTAGAAAAATTGGGAGATGATCGCTAATGTGCGTGCTCACAACACCTGATGATAAATGTGTAATTTCAATATTGGTTATGAAGACGTCTATCAATGTAGTTGAGTTAAGGGAAACATGAGTAGGAGCATTTATCAGATTTGCAAAGCCGTTAGATTCAAGAGTCCTATATAAGTCACCTCGCGGTTTCGAAATCTTCAAAAAGTCAATGTTTATATCACCTCCCATAATGAGTTTGAAATGGTTATCATTAATCCAGTTTAGGTAATCGTCCATAAAAGACAGAAAGCTAGGTATACTCGTACCTGGAGGTCTATATAACACACAGTACACATTATTATTGCATTTGACCGAAAGCACTTCGTAATCCAGAGTAACGAAGGAAAATGATTCAATCAGTTGGCAATGTAGCGTGTTCTTTGCCATTAACATAACGCCTCCTCCTCTTCGAGAAGGCCTATTTACAAAAAATGTGTTAAATCCGGGCATCTTGAAAACATCTGCGTCATTTTTAAACCAAGTTTCAGTTATCATCAGTACATCTGGAGTGAAACCGAAAGAGGCAAAAAGGGCAACAATTTGTTCTTCCTTGTTTCCAACAGATTGTGCATTAATGTGGATGAAAGATAAAGAATTCTTGTTTCTTGCGTATAAGCTACCCACTTCGCAAGGCGAAAAATAAGCAGAACGAGAGCTGTTCATGGATATGACGTCATCGAAAGAAGCCATGATTTTCCTAGTCGATCTTATCGAGATCCGAGACACCAGCTATGCGCAGTGCTCTGGAAGATTCAGTTTTCCTTACGAAAATCCTGCCGTCTTTTGTCCATGCAAAACGCCAATTCTTTTCTTTCTTTTTCGAGATAGTCATGCCCAGTAGCTTCTGCAGTTCGAAACATAAGTGCTCGTTGATATATACCGGGGCAGACTGTGCGAAACCGATATTAGCAGTTTAAAACCTTTTCTTTTTTGCCTTCTCCAAAACTGCATCGCGTTTTGACCTGCTGCAAAACTGCAAAAGAATGTTCGACTGCGTTGAGATCTTCGTTGGAATCCTGTGACACACCTCAATATCACTCTGTGCAATGGGTTCGCCGACAGCATCACCAATTTTTTCCAAGATTTTCGGTAGACTTTCATCCTGCGAAACTGGAATACCTTTGACTTCTAGGTTCCTGTTTCGCGAGTACTGCTCCAGTTGCACTATCCTTAATTCATTTTCCTGCACCTGTTTCTTTAGGAGCGCACACTCGGACAACAGGACGGCATTCTGAGCCTTAATATCTGCATTTTCCTTCTGAATGGTTTTCATGGTAGCGTTAATTTCCTCGAAACTTTGATTTATCAGTTCCATGCTAGCTTTCACTTCTCTATTTTCCTTTCTGAATTCCCTTTCCAAAAAAGCGCGCATGTCGCGAATTTCCTGCTTCATTTCTTTCAACATTTTCAGCATCTCAGGATCAGGTGTCATTTTTGAATAAAAGAACAATGTAAGAAGAACAACACAAAAGAGCAAAAACAACAAGGCAAAATGTGGCAGCGGCAACAGCAATATTAAAATCAGTCTCAAACATAGATACTAATGCGATTTCTAACCTGCAAAGGCAGAGTGCAACACGCAAGCTTGAGCCGAGTGCTTCCACCGCTGTCGCCGCTGCCAAATGAAGCATCAAGGTGCCAGCATCCCCTTTTATCCGGAGCTGCTAGTAGTCGGCGTCACGGCAGCTGACGATTGTGCCACGATACGCAGGGGGCGGATGTGTGCTGTGTTCCGGTTTGGTCACCGTCGCAGAACCGTTGTCGGCACGGGCGCAGGCATCTGCAAAGGCAGAGTGCAACACGCAAGCTTGAGCCGAGTGCTTCCACCGCTGTCGCCGCTGCCAAATGAAGCATCAAGGTGCCAGCATCCCCTTTTATCCGGAGCTGCTAGTAGTCGGCGTCACGGCAGCTGACGATTGTGCCACGATACGCAGGGGGCGGATGTGTGCTGTGTTCCGGTTTGGACACCGTCGCAGAACCATTGTCGGCACGGGCGCAGGCATCTGCAAAGGCAGAGTGCAACACACAAGCTTGAGCCGAGTGCTTCCACCACTGTCGCCAAAACAAGGAAGGGGCTTCAGCTTAGCCTTCAAGAGCAGAACGCGATAGCGTAATCGGGCCCCGTGCGCATCGTCTCCTCAATTGCTAGCCTCGCTTCGGTTCTCAGTGCATGCCTCAACAAGGGGGCGGAAACTCCCTACGCCTCCCATGGGACGCGCTGTCGCATGCTGATACGCTGCAGCAGCGCCGCTTCCACCACTGGCGGCTGCCGGGTATCCCAACTAGAGCACTGCACGGGCCGCGATTCTCGGCCCGCGCCCGGCCCAGGCCCGGGACTCGTTGAAATTTACCCGCCCGAGCCCGGCCCGTCGACTCAAAGTGAAACCCGGGCCCGGCCTGAACCCGAGAAAAAATTTCGCCTACCCGGCCCGGCCCGGCCCGACCACAGATCGGGCCCGACAGGGGCCCGAGCCAATAATCTAGGTGGTGTTGCACGAAGATGGAATCGACCGCAAGGGCGTTTTAAGTGGCAAATATCTACGCATGCTTGGCGCATACTTCGCTAGCAAGTATACTTTAATCTACGGTATTTTCTTGTAAAAAGGGGCTGGCTCACCGTGAAAACAGTTGAGCGGACATACTGGGTACGATCAACGCTTGTTCGGCAGTGGTATACTGTACCTAACTTTCTAGGAATACAATCGGGATCATCAATAGCGTTTTGTAGCAGATATTGTAGGAAGAAAAGTGATTTGCAGCATGTCCCGTTTTGATAAGGAGCGCAATACAAACAGAGGGGACAGAGAACAGAACGCTCTCTTCACTTAGTTTTTATTGCGCTCTCTATTGAAATTTAAATGAACACGAAAGTGAAACAATGAATTGGCTTATATTGATAAATTGCACTCTGAGAAATCTAATGTCGTTAGTTTCACCAACACAGATACATTAATAAAGGAGAAAATCAAGGTCAGGGTTTCATTTGTAAATTTCGCGCCAAATCTCCACGCGTGACAACACGGATTTCAAACCATATTTTTCGTATTTTGGCGACTTTGCCTTGTCGAAATTTCTTGAAGCTTCGTATGTGAAGTCTATGCCCCCCCCCCCCCTCGGAAAACAATGCACTTCATTTTTACCGATTAGAAACTGCGTAGGACCTAGCAGACACCAACAAAATCTATGATGAGTTTGTTGCGCGAATTTCAGGGAGGCATCACCAGCCGTAATTTCTTTTTGCGCGTTTTCGCGCTTCCCATGCGCCTTCTCTCGGCAGCCATGGTGATTTTCGAATTATGAAAGAGTAATTTACTAATACGCCAAAATCGTTTTTCCCTTTTAGTGTCCTTTTAATGCATGCTGTAACGAGAAAGCCAACCCTGCACCCTTCTGGGTATGTAGCACCTATCTTCATCATGCCCTTGCACCCTGCCACATCAAGAGAAATAGAGGGGAAAAGTCAAATTTATTACATTTGTTGTAAATACACTAACCTAGATAAAAATTATAACGAACCGCGCGCACCACGTGCACTTTGGAAATACGTATAAGAAGTCGAATGGAAAAAAAAAGCCACTATTTGTCATATCAGTGTTCTCATATATCACACCACTGCTATTATATACAGTCTATAAGCTTTTGTGGCATTGTTTATAGCTTATTTGTTCGCATGTTATTGTACAAAAGCTCAAATTATAAATAGATTCCACTATAAGCACACCATACGCCGTTCCATCACATGTCCTATACCACGCTGAAGTTTCTTGCACTGCTTGCGCTAGCCGCAGAAGCGCACATCTGCCTTGAGAAATGTGAAGGCGTTGGCAGTCGTAGGTCTTAACTTCCACCACTCGAGCTAATTTAGGATGTCTTTTTGGACCTCTGCAGAATGAAAATAGCTGTCCAGCTAATCCCTTCATTTCTTTCGTTCCCGAACGTTGTGCCACTCTTCCATATAATCTATAAATGCTTTTGAGGGCTTCTTCTTACAATTTTCAGCAGTGTTTGTTATGCACGGCTTGCACAGCACTCTTTTCTGTCAATATTATAATGGTGTATGCCTTACTAACGATGTTGTACAGGTAGAACGTGGCCTACGCTGGTACGACTACACTGGTAGGACTGGCAATAGGTGGACGAAGTGATTGCGATCTATTTTTGGGGTTCATTCCAGTTTGGTAATAAAGGTGCGAATAATAATAATAATAATAATATCTGGGGTATAACGTCCCAAACCCACGATATGATTATGAGAGACGCCGTAGTGGAGGGCTCCGGAAATTTCGACCACCTGGGGTTCTTTAACGTGCACGTAAGTCTAAGTACACGGGCCTCAAACATTTTCACCTCCATAGAAAATGCAGCCGCCGCGGCCGGGATTTGATCCCGCGACCTTCGGGCCAGCAGTTGAGCGCCATAACCACTAGACCACCGTGGCGGGACAAAGCTTACCGACGCTTATTCATTGGATGCATATGATTCGAGGTAAGGGGACATCCCCCGGCATGGAATTCGTGATTCGTAATTGAAGCCAGATATTTTGTCAAGCTAATATGACTTGCCTTTAAACATGAATATACATGTTTAATGGACTTATGCTATTGCTGCACATTCCAACGCTGTGGTGGCAGTATCATTTAGCTCTTGCACTATATAGTGCCGGGGTCTCAAACACACAGCCCGTGGACCTCTCACTAGCGGTCTGCAGCCCGCACATGACTGTCTTTGTCCCATTTTTTTTATTTATAAGTACGTTCTTGAGCTACACAGGCATGACAGGTCTAAAAAATTTTTCCGTGAGGTACCGCCTGCAGTCACCACGTGTTGATACATAACCGTGAAACAAAACTGTATATTATGAGGAACCGCTTTATTCAGCCATGCACGAACCGAAATCACATTGATGATGATATATACAGATTACGAAGATGCACAAGTGATGATGATATGTAAAGAGGAAGAAGAGTAATTCACTTTTCGCGCTCACACTAATTCCCTCGCGCTTTGGAAGTGGCCGCCTGGCCGCCTGATAGTACTATGAAATGCGTCGAGTATAAGGCTTTAAACGAGATACATGCACTATCCCTGTCCCACGGCAACGGTGATCAGATGGAGTGCTAAGAGGGCACACGCGGTAATTAACAGGGGATGTCTGTTCGACGGCCGTGTACGGTCCGATAAAACGACTGGTGAACTTGTCGCATAAGCCGGAAACGCGCAGTGGAGTCCAAAGGAGAACTTCGTCTCCAGGGGAAAAAGTCACAACACGCCGAGACGAGTCATAGCGAGACTTTCGAGCTTCCTGAGAAAGGCCGGTGTTAACACGGGCCAGGTGACGGCAGTGTGCGAGGCGAGACAAAAATTGTTCAGAGAAAGGGGCTGTTGAGGGTGCAGGTGCCGAAAGGAACGAGACGTCCAGAGCGAAACTCGGGGAGCGGCCGTGGACGAGGAAAAATGGAGAAAAGCCGGTAGTGCGTTGCGTCGCCGTATTGTAAGCGAATGTCACGAAAGGCAGGATTGCATCCCAGTCCGTGTGGTCGGAGTGGATGTACATTGAGATCATGTCCGAGAGGGTCCGATGAAAGCGTTCTGTCAATCCGTTGGTCTGCGGATGGTAACTAAATGTTGTCTTGTGAATGGTGTTGGAGACACGCAAAACTTGGTCAACAATAGAAGACAGAAAGACTTTGCCGCGATCGCTGAGGAGAGCGCGTGGGGCTCCATGGCGTAAAAAGATGTTGCGCAGAAAGAAATCGGCGACTTCGGTGGCAGTCGCAGATTGTACAGAGGCTGTTTCCGCGTAGCGGGTCAGATGGTCAACGGCCGTGACAATCCAACGATTCCCATTCGATGTTGTAGGAAGAGGGCCGTACAAGTCTATTCCGACGACTTCAAAAGGCAAGGCGGGACAGGGAAGTGGTTGCATAAAGCCAGCAGGAGCAGTCGTTGGTCGCTTTCGCCGTTGGCAATGGACACAGGAGGCGACATACTTGGCTACGGCTGAAGAAAGGCCAGGCCAGGAGCAGCGACTTCGTATTTTGTCGTAAGTTTTATGATAGCCTAGATGACTGGCGGTTGGATCATCGTGAGATGCTTCCAGAACCTCACGTTGGAGAGACCATGGTACGACCGGGACCCATTTGTTTCCATATGGGTGGTAAACATAGCAATATAAATCACCACCGTTAAGCTTGAATTGTCTGAGTTGTCGACGGAGTCAGGCGTTTGGAGGAGGAGAAGAGCCGTTGATGCGTTCAACAATAGTGCGGCAGTAAGGCTCAACACGTTGGTGCGAAACGAGGACGGATGGGGTGCCGGATGATAGCCAACTTAGCGTTGCGACTGGAAAGACGGTGTCGTTTTGGAGCGTCGATGGCTGGTTATCTTCGCTGGGCAGAGGGCAGCGTGATAAGGCATCGGCGTCTTGGTGCTTCATTCCAGACCTGTAGGTGACATCCAAATCGTACTCCTGCAAGCGAAGCACCCAGCGACCAAGGCGACCCGATAAGTTTTTCAGTGACGAAAGCCAGCGCAGTGGGTTATGGTCGGTAACGACGGTAAAGTGGCGACCGTGGAGATATGGGCGAAATTTTTGTACTGCCCAAACAACAGCAAGGCACTCCTGCTCAGTGATGGTGTAGTTTTTTTCTGCAACGGTAAGAGCACGACTAGCGTAAGCAACGACGCGTTCGCGCGAGATGTTGCCACGCTGCAGGAGAACTGCACCTAAACCATGACTGCTAGCGTCAGTGTGAAGGATGGTGGGTGCGTCGGTGTTGAAGTGGCACAGTGCCGGATCGGACGTAAGGGCTTGCTTTAACGCCAGGAAAGAACTCTCGCAGTCTTCGGACCAAACGAAGGGCGCGTTACTTGCGAGGAGTTGATGGAGCGGAGACGCAAGTGCTGCGAAGTCGCGTATGTAGCGCCCGAGGTAAGAAGCCAACCCAAGAAAGCTGCGCAGGTCGTTTTGACGCTGTGGCCGGGGAAAGTTGAGAACGGCGGCAAGCTTCTCAGGGTCCGGCCGAATGCCTTCTTTGCTGACTAAGTGGCCGAGAACCTTAATTGTCTTGCTGGCAAAGCTACAATTTTTCGTATTGAGCTGTAGGCCGGCTTTTGCAAGGCAGGTGAGGACTTCCTCAAGACGTCGCAGATGTTGCGAGAACGTGGATGAAAACACTACTATGTCGTCGAGATAGCAGAGACATGTTTTCCATTTCAGACCACGCAGTACGCTGTCTATCATACATTCGAAGGTAGCGGGCGCATTAAAAAGCCCAAAAGGCATCACATTAAACTCGTAGAGGCCATCTGGGGTGGAAAAGGCGGTCTTCTCTTTGTCAGACTCCGACATCGGTATTTGCCAGTAGCCTGATATAAGGTCAAGGCTAGAAAAATACGCGGCGCCGTGTAACGAATCCAGTGCGTCGTCGATCCGTGGCAGAGGATAAACATATTTGCGCGTTATTTTGTTTAGTGCACGGTAATCGACGCAGAAACGAACTGTGCCATCTTTCTTTTGTACTAGAACAACTGGGGATGACCAGGGCCTCGAGGAAGGACGGATGATGTTTTGCCGTAGCATGTCTGAGACGTTTTCCTCGATGATCTTGCGCTCTGTGAGAGACACGCGATATGGGCGCCGGTGAATAATACGGAAGCCGTCAGTCTGAATGCTGTGCGGCGGTAGTCATGCTGAGGACCGGCGAATTCACGTCAAACAAAGAACGATGTCGGTTCAATAGGGTGAGCAAATCTTGACTCTGTGCAGGTGTTAGGTCAGGTTTGTGCAGAAGGTAGAGTAGTTTCCGGAGCGCAGGAAGAGCAGCGCCTGTGAATTTCTTCACGAACGATGTCGCGAATCAGCGTACGCAAATCGACGGTCGCAGGAAGACGAATGTCGGTGTCATCGTAGCATAGGCGAAGAGTCCGGAGTTCCTCGAGTCGCTGGCAAATGGTGATTACATCCTGAGTGGTGACAGGATTTTGCGTAACGAGTGCGTTAAAGGCGACGGTGTTGATGCCTTTAATAATGTGGCGTATTTGGTCGGTCACACTTGCACAAGGCAAGGACATCCTCAATGTACGAGGTGTATGACTCACCGGGTAGCTGAAGGCGTTCAGCGAGCTTCTTCTTAGCTGCTTCAGCTCAAACTGTGGGGGCACCGAAGATTTGCCGAAGGTGCTGCGCGAACGTGTCCCAGTCGGGAAGATCTGGTTGATGGTTCCAGTACCAGGTTTTCGCGACGTCAGACAGGTAGAAAGGGACGTTGCGCAACTTCTGTGGGTTGTCCCGCCTGTTCAAGTCGCTGACGAGGTCGTAGTTTTGGATCCAATCTTATACATCATCCCCTCGAAGACCAGAGAACACAGGGGGATCACGCAGGCGGTTGGTTATGGGCAGAGCGGGCGGTGGAGGCTGGAGAGGGCTGGCGGTGTCTGATGAGCCAGGATTTTTTTGACCGGGCATGGCGGGTGGTATGACGCGACGACCCGAGCGAAGCTCCAGCGAGAACGGGCGAGAGGACTTGAGGATCGAAAAGCACCTCCACCACTTATGAGGAACCCCTTTATTCAGCCGTGCACGAGCCGAAATCACATTGACGATGATATATACAGATGACGAAGATGCACAAGTGATGATGATATGTAAAGAGGAGTAAGAGTCATTCACTTTTCGTGCTCACAATATTGTATAATTGGCGTCCAGATTTTCGTCATTTTGGAGATAGGTATCGATATATTGGTGGAAACTTGCCGCCAAATACCCTTTAGAAATGACCCATATATGTAATCTTAAAGAGGGCTTTAATATAGCAACGTTAGCTGACATCAGGTAGAGCCTATTTCCCCCCCCCCCTCCCCCCCTCCCTTCACTCCTACCTTCGTCACTGTCCTGGCGCTTGCGGAAGTAAATTTTCGTGAATGCGGCCCGTTAGCTGAGGCGAGTTTGAGACCGCTGATATAGCAGAACAAGATGAACGTTCAGACGTTATTAATGTGGGCAAACAAAGCAGGCTGTGCATGTCCATCTCGCCTCACATGACCACTGGGAGCCTAGACGGAGCCACGGAAAAAAAGATGTCTTTATAGGGATTTTATGCAACGAGACTTTTCGTTTTAGCAGTCTTTTCGTTTTAGTGGAGGGCTGGAACTTGAAAGAACGTTTCCCCGCCTTCGAGCTCCGTGATCGCACTTGCGATGATAAGTTATAGGTATAAATTTATGATGTTACATTTATTACTGCGATTACAGATTTGGAATATAAAGTAATCATGAATGCAAATAAAGCACGGAATAGCGAGATGTTAGCTGTATAAGCGCCTGGTCTACTTACTTTCAGCTCGCCCGTTTCAGATAAATCAAATAGCTCCATATGCAAAAAGCGAAAGATCAGTACCTGTCGCTCATAAAACTTCTTCAAATAGCTTGCCCCACAGACCAAAAAAAATCGTTTTATCCAGATAAAATGTGAAACGCATATGTACGCGCAACGTATGAGGAACACACTTGAAAGGGACAGACACTAAAAAAACAATTCTTCTATTATCAGTAAATTACTCATAAAATTTCATAATCACCACGCTCGCTGCGACAATAGTCTTAGTAAGCGAGAAACACGAGCAAAAAAAAATGCGGTTGCCGACGCCACCTTGAAAATCGCGCAACACTGTGACGTGATAGATTCTGGCGGCGTCTACTGAGATCTACGTAGTTTCTAATCAGTAAAATTTAGGTACATTGACCTCTGAGAGGGCCATAAACTTGACATACCAAGTTTCATGAAGTTTCGCTGAACCAATGTCCCCAAAATACGACAAATACAGTTTGAAATCCGAGACGTCACGCGCGGAGATTTCGCCGCGAAATTTAAAAATGGAACTTTGCCCTTGATTTTCTCCTTATGATGGTGAAACTAATTACATTCGGATTCACAGAGTACACTTTATCAGTCTGAACCGATTCATTGCATCCCTTTAGTGCCCCTTTAAGGACTGAGCAAAGTCCAAGCCCGGCCCGACCCAAGCCCGCCACCTCAAACCAGGGCCTGGCCCTAATCCCGGAGCTTCAGACCCGGGCCAGGCCCAGGCCCGCCGTGAAAACTACTTTACCCGGCCCGGCCCGGCCCACGGGCCGGGCCGGGCCCGGGTTTTCGGGTAGGCCCGAGCCCGTGCAGTGCTCTAATCCCAACAAGAAATAATTCACAAACAAAACATTTCTTTCATGACGTCGCTGGTGTGGTCACCAAATAGAGGGGAAAGGCGCGAAACACAGAGGAGAAGGGTTTTCGCGGAAGCTCTCCTTTCCCACTTCGTATGCAAGCGGAATGTGTTCGTGCTCTCTTGCAAGTCCCCTGGCCGCTTGGCTGACGCGGCCATTCATTAAATTTACTTAACCGTTTTTTTTTTTAATTTTGTTTGTGTGTTGTGAAACGGGCAAACTAAAGCTGAACGATTTTTCAATAACACAAAACTCGATCAACATCAAATTCTTTATTTGTTAATCACACGTTTCTTCCTAAAAAACAGAGACATACAAGTACTGTCATAGTGTGAATCTTCGAAAACAGGTTTAATTCACAACTGAATTATGTACACAATGAGCAAACATTGAAAGAACTTAAGAATGGGCTTGTTGGCGGTGATACATGGTGAAACTTGTGGCGCACAAAAAAGACACGGACGAAGAAAGTGAAGACTGGCGGACATACGGGTAGTTTTTTCCGCACCGAACAAACTTTCGAGGCTTTGTAAGGCAAGCTACAAAAAGGTCAGCTATTCATGCGTCACCAAACATCGAAATCCTTTCGTTTCGTGTCGAAAAGGCGTCGTGAACTCTTTCGCACCGTCATGTGGAAAGACATATATCGGACAAGGCGCCTCCTCTATTTTTCAGCGCCTGGGCGAACGCTCTCCTCGGGCCGTCGAGCGCGCGCTCCGCGTCCGCTCGCCGCTGCCGAGTGGTGGCGCTGTGCAAGTAGACTACGGGAAGCTGGCGCTGAACGGCCGCGCGTATCACGAAGCTCACGAATTCGTGTTTGCATCCGAGTTTAATTGCATTTGTGCTTATTGCAGGCTTTCACAGGTGCAGGGGGATGGAAAGAAACGCGAAAATAGCGGCGCGCTGTTTTCATCACGCCCTAACCGTGGTGACAATAAAAAGACGCTAGATGGTATTTTATTGTGTCGTGGATGACGTCGTCTTTTCATCAGTCATCCAGGCTATAACCACTTGAAAATAGATGTGAAACAGGAAAGAATGCAGATGCCGCATGTTCGCGTGTCTTTCCATCCCCGCTGTAAGTATTCCGCAGGCAGACTGTCAGGCCGTGCTGCCGGTTCGATACTTGCACTCGAGTTTGATAGTATTTGCGTTTTATTTTCTATTTCAGGCCATTGCAAGCGCCCCAGTGCCTTAGTATGTCATACTGTTGTGTTCCACTCTGCAAATGGAACTGAAAGAAATCACGATTGTCTTTTTTTATTGCTTTATTGACAAAGAAAAAGAAATCTCACAGGGTCCCTTATGCATTCATCTAAGACGACTGAAAGGCGAAAGCCATCTTCTTTTCTTCTAGTCAATGGACTGGACATTCCCTGCCTCCCTTCGAGATATTTCTGCGCCTAACGAGGTTTTCTTACACCCTCACGGATCGGAGGCAGTGCAAGCTTTCTGCACATCAGAGGAGGAATGCACTGCCTCCGTGATCGGCCCATTTTGACCAAGCGAAAATGTAATATGACGACGTCACGTTATGTGACGTCACGATAATGTCACAAAATTTTATTATCTGTGACGTCAAATGATGACGTCATCAGTAATTGTTTTTTGCATCACTCGAGCTGACGCCGACGACGGTCAATTTTCGCATTTGATGAGGCATCTAAGGCTTTCGCCTTAATACACTGTTCGGCTGTCGTTCCATGAAATTCCAGCTGCCGCTGGTGTTGGTAGAGGTGGCTTGCGGTAATTAGGCGGCATAATTGGTCTCCTAATACATCTTCAAACTACACTAGAATATGCAGCCGTCGTTCACGACGCGAAGATTTCATAGAATATAAGAAGCGGCGGCTTACGAACGATGCAGTACCGTCACTCTTTGCAGAGTACCCTTCACGCATGCGGCCCAAGGTAACAACTGAACCAAGCATTGCAAGTGTCCCTAAACGTGACCGTGTTGCGTCCGAACAGTCAACGATTGCATGTAGTACCAGTAGCAACGGCGCCTCGCGATCGCCGCCATGTGCATGCAGCGCTGACATTAGGTCCCGAAGCTGAAGAATCGGAGCCCATGGACACTACATGCGCTACCGGCGAAACAGCCGACAATCATTATGTACATTGTCACTGGAAGCAGCTTAGTGACATTTCATGCTATTTAGCGCATGAAATCATGGCTTGCGTATAGTGTGCTACGCCTGTAGACGGTAGCACGCATCGGGGAACTTTAAGCGCCCAAGTTTTCAGTATTAGCTCTTGGCAAATGCTGCTTTCGAAAAGCGACCTTCAGACAGTCAATAACCGACTCTCAGTCAAGCGAACATAACGGTGACAAATCAATTTTCCGCGCATCACTGGCATGCGCTCTCTGGAATCGGGCTAGCAGACGACGCGCGAGCATCTCGATCAAATAGCGGCGAAAGACACATACCTTCGAAATGGGCTGGTTGCCCAGAACGACAAGTGCTTCATGATTCCAGTTTACAAGTTTTCATTATACTTTAAACAACTTGAATACAGCCGAAAACTGAACCATATAGCAGCTTCAATGCAGCCATAGCATTCGTTTCCACGAGCGACGACGCGACGGCTAGTCTACTACGGTGGCGGCGCTCGGCGGCTAAAAGCCGCACTAACGACGACGGTCGGTTCCCATTGCGCTCCGGTCCTTCGCCCAGGCACAGAAAAATAGAGGAGTCGCTGATCGGACAAACCGGCAGGTGCCTCAATAACAGACTTCGTGAGCATTTTAAGAGTTCTCAGAATATAGCAGCCGGTCATCTTAGTCAGCACTGCAGAACCTGTGGTTGTGTACCTTCACTTGATAATTGCATCGTCAACGGTACTAGCAACAATAAGACAACCCGTGAAATTATCGAGGCAGTGGAAATTGCGAAAGGGGGAGCTTATTGTATCAGCACAGCATCGATTGACCTAACGGAAAAAGAGGTTGCATTCTTAAACAGAACGCATTGGCGTGGCTCCGCACGTGTCAATGTATAGATTTTAAGCGCTTTAATCAGCCTTCTGCTGGTCCCAAGTTTAATCGCATTTGATTTTGCTTTGTCGGCCCAGCAAGGACTCTCAGCGCCTGCGCTCACAGTTCATTGTATATGTTCCGCCTCTGTGGAGCAAACATTGAACGCAAAATAAGCGAACCAATGCGAAAATTTTTAAAAATCACGACCAGGTGACGTCGTACGTCTCAATCACGTGTGCTATGACGGCGCACAAATTTTTCATACAGAACAAGAGTACGAAACAAGACATGACATGAGTACGAAAGAAGTTCAGGGGAACATGGAGGCGTGAAGCAACGAGAAATCGTTCAACGGGAAATGCCGCTGGAGGCGATGTTTCGGCAAGTCGACTCGTCTTCGTCAGGGCAGCAGAATTGGCTTGACGAAGAACTTTGGCTCCAGAACTTTGCCTTGACTTTGGCTCCCGCGAAATTCCCTGTTACACGATTTCTCAAAGCATCAGTGAGTCCATTACATGTATTTCAGTGTCAGTATTAAAAGTACAGGCCCAAAAAGTTTCAACCTGGTTGCATGCATTTCCGTAAACAGACAGGAGCCTATAATTGCTTCACATCATTTGAACTACATGCCAAAAAAGTTGAAAACACGTAGCGAACCATCACGCATTCAAGCCTTTCATTACACGGATTGTGCCTGCAGCAGGTAGGCTGTTGTCATGACGATTTAGTCCAGCGACACTGCACTTATGTCAGTCCAGTCAGGCTTGCAGAGAACTGGTTATAATCGTGTCCTCATGCAAAATGAATACATGTTCAAATAATGGACCCAAGCACTTGTGCTCACTCGTTGTCACTAGAAAACCTGAAAAACCTTCGCGAACTGGAAATCCCTAGGTTAACACACCCCATAGCCGCGCCAAACATGCGATGCCCCGATTTAGCCATCTCCATCTAATTCATGGTTCACTTGCTGGACGTGGCTCGCTGCACGCCGCATCAGATGTTTTATATTTCCCGTATTCATACTTGGCAGTTTGGCACGCTAACCGCTCTAGATAACCGAGCGCGATCCAACTTGTGATATCGCTGAGCGAGTGGCAAGGGTTAGCGGAGGCAAGCGCTACGAACACAAGTCAACCACACTCTTTAAAAAATGTGGGTTACACTCTCTGCTCTAACGGAGAAACGGCGATGTCCCTAATGTTCGTCTTCAAAGGGAGGAACTTTCCTCCCTTGTCAATACAGAAACCGCCCCCCCCCCCCGTCAAAATCAAGATAGCATACGCAATGCCAGTGAAGCGAGCAATAGATTTAGGCCTAGCGAGTGCATCGATTCTCGACTGATAAAGAGTATTCGGCACTGGTAATCACAAAAAACGGCCCCGCTGAGCTTGATATCGAACGATATGACAATAAAATCAAGCAGACAAACCTGCAGTGATCAAAACCTCGCGACACGGAACGACGGAACTCGTACGTTTAGCTGGGTGAGCGAGACGGCGTTCGCTTTAAAAGACACGGATACTGCAAAGGGGCTCTCACCCGGAGACTGTGCGTTAGGCTTGCTGTCAGGGGCGTAGCCAAGGGGGAGGGGGTTGGGGGGTTCAACCCCCCCCCCCCCCCCGATGTTTTACAGTTTTGCTTGGGTATATAGGCACGCACTCATACAAACGCACGCACGAACATACATAAAGTATGGTTGAACCTCCCCCCCGAAAAAAATTTATGGCTACGCCCCTGCTTGCTGTCTTTATTTGTCGAAGCATCACACGATGTAGCGACGTTATCCACACGTTTACGGGGCAATAGGCCCCGACATGTGCCACCAAAATGTACATTCTGCAGCATCAAAACCACGACCTACTGTACTCCTGACCTACCCAGAGAGTGCGGATCCTATGGGAGCGCGCGTCCCCGCTCTCGCTCAACCGCTCGTCGTAGGTGGCGCTACCTATAACATGTTCGTCTGCTAATCTGCGACCGCACGGCTCTGAAGTAAATACTCCTCTTTTATGTGACGAACTGCCGGCATTATGTGACTGTTTCTGCAAACTTAGGTGGAGGGTCAAGTAAGCTATTCAGTGCGGTTAAATATTTACTGCACGCTCGTTGACTGACGTGAAGTGGTGTAGCGCCACCCCCCCCCCCCCCCGAATTCTTTTCTGCCATGGTATACAGAGCACAAAATGACACTCGACCACACCTACCTGCCCGGACCCCACGTCGGATCAAGAGGGTGCCCCCCCCCCCTAAAAAAATGTCTGCCTACGCCACTGATAACGTGAGAAGCCGTAGACTTGCATAATGTAGGACGGATGTGTCCTTTTAAATGCAAAAAAAAATCTAATTCCCTTTCCGTATTAATATTTCCCAAGTATTTTGCATTTCTGCATAATAATTAAACGATATGAGCGCTCTGCGCTGGAAACATCACCACGAGCGTTAAAGCTGACGTCAGCGAACAGGTGCTGACTAGCGCCACAACGCTCGTAGGTTACGTCCCTAGCGGCAGGAGGTATGAACTAGAACGTGGGTGCTGGAGAGGGGACATGTCGGCAGGTCAGGAGTACGGTAGGTCGTGATCAAAACAATCCCGGCTCAGCAGAGCATAGTTTCTATAGATAGATGTTCAACAACATATAAAAGTAGGTGGAGCTGTGAAAGCGCCACAGCCGTGGCATAGGTGGTAGCTGGTGCCATCTAGGGGGATTAAACGATACTAAAACAGAAGGCGTTTCTGACTGCGGCGGCGTACGTTGATAGCACGCTATGGCATTTCGGCGAGGTGGGCCCATTCATGGATTACTCAAGGACACCGGAAGGTTGATACACATTTTATAAATACGCACACGTTCACTAGCCAGACACATGGTACACACACTCACTGAATTCAATACACAATTCATTCATATGTATACAACCTATAACATGAACAATTCCCTATAGATGCGTACGTACAGACGTGTTTACACATGTCCCTCTATAAAGAGCAGGCCCTTATATAGTCACTGAATAGACGTCTCCCTGTTTGCAAACAATGTGACGTCACTCGCAGTGTCCCGCCCCCAAGTCCCACCTTCGGAGCAGGCGCTGGTTGGCAAGAAAGTTCGGCCGGCGGGATTTCTCTGCATAGCAGCGTTGCGTGTGTCTGCGTTACTTCGACAGAAGTTTCTGCAAACTGCTATTTTCTGAACTCGCAGCTGTTCAGAAGAGTCACTGCGTATCATGAACGATTCTGTTAAGTCGACGTATGAATTGCTCGTCGTGGATGACAGCCATGAAAAAACCTTATGCTCTTCGAAAGCGAGCGTTCGACATTTTAACGACGACTGGGGTTTGGACAAATATTAGCATGGCATGGATGTGAACGCACTCAATTTTCGTCGCGAAGTCTGCACTGCAGTTTTAAACGATCTACAGCATTGGCGGCTACTGTGCGCGAGGTCACGGATTAGATTCTCACTCACGGCGCAAAATTCTGATCTGAGGTTAATGAAAAAAACGACGGAAACACTCATTGGCGTGCGTTCGGTGGAGGTTAACAAATCCCCGTGAAAATTAAAGCGAAGTTTTCCCCTACGGCATTCCTCATAATCCACTGAGCAGTTTTGAGGTGTTAACCACAATAATCTAATTATAACCAATCTCTAGCGCGGGTTCTTCGCTGTATCTGATGCACACATCGTGTTTCCATACTTACTCCTCTCCTTTATACTTGGTACACAAACTCAGAATGCCAGATCACAAATACCGAGTCGTAAGGATAAGCTAACTAGAATATGACAAACAAGAATCTCCATTGAGACGTACATCCCCTATAAAAAGCTATACGCGTATGGTTCTGCGTATTCGTCGTGGTAAACCGTTATGCATGTTCGGCAATGCTAAAACACGCTGGTAGCTCATGTTTAGTCTCACCTCTCAGCCCGGACATCACGCACATTTTTTTTGTGCACGCAGCACAAGCTCTGAGATGTAGCACTCGCACATCATCGCGTCAAATAAAACGTCCAATCCTGATGTTCCGTCGACAACCAGTCAATGCAAATGGCCCTGTTAGACACAACGCGCGCCAATGTTTTCGCAAACAAGATGCATCGTTATTCACACAGCACACACAATATAGTCAGTTTCAACGTCCGCAAAGGTGAACTGATATCGTCGCTGCCTTTCAAGGCACACTACGCGCCACTGTAAACGCGGCTCATTTTCGAAGACGATGCCGCTGTTCCTCGCGCAGACCACCATGTGGGTTCTCTTCTCCAACTTAAACAGCCAGCAGCATGGCAAATTATTCGTCACGCAGTCCATGACACATACAAGAAGTAATCCTAGAACCGAAGGATGACGAAAATGTTCCAAAAAAAAAACGTGCGCGAAACACCGTGCGACTGTACCACGCTGAGACGGCAGCGGGAGTGTTTTGCTAACCACCGCCGTTGCACGTGCGCCGAGAGGTCACCTAACCTGACGTCACGGGGCGTGAGTCACGTAGCTCGGTAGACGTCTATTACGGCGGACCATAGCGGCACAAGTGACGCGTCATTTTTCTTGAACTCTTCACCATTTCAAGACTGCCCCCCAATATACGCAGACATTATTAAATTGTAGATATGACTTAGCCAAGCGCGCCAGTAAATCTGAAGCCACGTAATAATGAACGATCTAATTAAAGAGTTGTTTAAGTGAATGCGAAAACGACCATATCGAGAACAGTCCATGCCATTTTGAGTAGCACCCTCTTTCGACAGCGGCCACAGATAAAATTTCCCTATCTGATTTCATTATTTTTTATGGTTGCTGTTGGAGGGCGCAACATGCAGTTGAGATTCTGTCGCCTTCGTCGCGTGGACGGCGTGGACTTCGTTGAGTGGTATCGCGTTGACATCTGTTCACATTCTATTTAAGCGTTGACCACAAGTATGGCGATGAGCCATGGATTCGTTCAAATGCTAGCCCTTCACTGACAATGCTTCTGATGCAGTAACGGCCGTCTCAGGTTTGTATACGTACGTTACAAAGCGGGTCATGCGAAGAAACAGGACAAGATGGCCCAGCACCGGACAGTGGTCTTTCGAGAGCGATTTCAGTGGCTCTTAGCATCGCGGCAGCTCGACTACTTGACTAGAGAAACGACAGCTACGCCGCGCGAATTATGGAAAAGAACGCTACCCACGCTACGTTTTCTGTAATATTTCCGTACGCTGTATCTATATGCTACTCTGCTGCTGTTACTTCAAGTTATTCGCCTGGCGTGTCAAATTGCGGTCACTGTGCGACAACTGTGTAGTTGTCGTTGTGGCGGTGGTTACTCTTGCGTTGGATTTGGAATACTCTTTTCACAAAGGTGAGCGCGAGTGTTAGTGATTACCTACTGTGCACAGCTCTCATTAGAAGCGCATTTTGCGTTGAGCTTCGCACGTCAAAGCAAATTCCTGAGAACGAGAAATACATATATACTGCACGCGTGCATAAGTCCCCCTAATTCTCAGTGATGACATGCGTAATCCAGAACGCATGTGATTGAGAATTTTGCTCAATTGACAGACGTCATTGGCTTATTTTTCAGATATGTGCAAATATGATGCAGTTTAACGTTAAAATGCGGCCACGGCGGCGCATTTCGATGGCGGCGCAAGGCAAAGAACACCCGTGTGCTTATGTTCGGGTGCACGCTAAAGAACCCCAGTTCATCGAAATTAATCCGTAGCCCCAAACTGCGGCGTGCCTCATAATCATATTGCCACGTGAGTTTCTTTATCGCTTTTGCTGTATTCGGTTTTCGCCCACAAAGACCGTCAGCAACGCTCAGCGCGAACCGCGCCTCATTGTTCGAGAACCTTCGCGATCATTGTAGATCGTTTTGTTAAGCTTGCGCGCAAGACGCGCACACTCGAGCTTATTCTAGAATTTGCACGACAGCCAGCGATAACGCTGGAATATTCGACGGCACATGCAAGGTCAATCTAAACAGGTCGCGAAAGTCGGAACGAAAAGTGGTCGGAAACCTATTGCGACAAACATCAACACCCGCGTGACGATTAAAGCGCTACTAGGTGAGGGGGGGACAAATAATGAAAACAAAAAATTAATTAAGCGTTTATTTTCATTAGTTTTAAATTTATTTGTCACGAATTAAATTAGTAGATTACTTTAATCAAACTTTAGTCTTGGGTATGTGGTTGAGTGGCCAATTTTTTTCGTTTATTTTCAGAAACAGCGGGCACATGCAGGCAGTCTGGTAACATGGGCCAACGGTTTTGCGCATTTTGAGATGCAAATGGCGTCGCTCGTTTTTGCGCAGTAGGTTTGTGCCTGTCGTCCGTAGATATTTCCTCGCATAACCGTTGTTTTGTAGTCGTGGTACTTGGCAGAAGGTAATATAGCCCATCGTAGCCATCGGGAACCGTTTCAGTGACTGTGTTTTGCCAGCGCACGGCCGGCGTGCTGTCGCCCTTCGGGACGATGAGTCCGCCACGCTACGCGAAGAAACGCTGCGCTGTCTACGGATGCAAGAGCAACACGTATGCAAGGTTTGTGAGTGTGATGATGTGGATTGTGTGGCCCGTGACGGGGCGAAGAGGGAACGACAGTTCTGCTCTGCGGTACGCCTTGGAGGGGACGACGACGAAAAGGAAGCGCGAGCGCCGTGTTGCTCGAGGAGTTGGAGCGCGACACGGTTGGAACGGCAGCCGCTGGTCGGCGGTTCGGGTCGCGACATCGCTTAACCAGGCGTCCGGCAGCCATGTGGACCTGGTGAGCCTGATTCCCGCTCTGTGCCCGGTGCTGACACAGAGACCGGCAGCCTAGTCTGTTCCTGGCCTGAGGTCCTGGGGCCCGAGTGGTGTCACGAGGTGGCCGCGGCTCATGTTGGCGACGGGCAGCTAACCTGCGCTGCAGTGGCCTGGTGATCTACCGGCCTGCAGTGCCATCATCACCACCACTACCACCTCGCCACGGTCAAGGCAGAGTGACTGTTGACTGCCCAAGGAGTACCGGTGACGACCGACCTCGCCGCAGCGACAACAGTTCATAACGGCGAGTAGGACAGTTTGTGTGCGAGGCGCGTAGGACGTTTAGGATATAAATAAGGAATGTTGTAGTGTGTTGCGTGTGAATCGTCAGAGTTATCGGTTGTGTTAAAGTCTGTGTTGTGTGTACAGAATCACCTGACTGCCGGTTGAATTATTTCGGATCCTGGGCCCACATTACACCATCACAGTGTGCACGTTGAATTGTTATGCTACTTCTGATTTCTGTGTTATATATTTTGGGGTAATATCCTGTTCAACTGCAATATTTCGCCAATAAAATACACCTTATTTATCAAATCTGTCTTTTTCGTCTTCCCGTTATCTTGCAGGCTTCCATTATGGAGCCGTCATAGTGATAAAAAAAGAACATGCAGCTATAAAAAAAGTAAGAAGCGGCGCCCTGTCAAAAATTTCATAATTTCGCGCCCATCGCGTTAAAACGTGACGTCATTTCCGCTTCCGGTTGTGACGTCATATTTTTCTCTTTTTTTTAATTTTGTTTGTCCCCTCCTCACATAGATGGCGACTGTTGCAACAACTAGCCACCGGCTTGACACGTGGGCTTCTACGGAAGTTACGCTACCAGTTTACATATACCTTGGCACATGTTTAAATACCGACGCGCTTCACCGCCTGTCAGTTGATCGACGGTCGACGCTCTGTTCGCCGCTATCAGTTTATTGCTGTAAGCTGGAGTTTCATTTTCTCGGCCACAAGTTCGGCCTAATAAAGAGTTTCATCTCGGACGGGCTGACTGCTGCCTTCGTCGAGGTCATGACCGCGTGACATCTGGTGGAGGTGCTGTTCCTTCATGATCCGGACGCCCCCGTCAAGCCGTGAACCCAGCCCTCAGCGCGGAGAAGACATTGCAGCCAGCTACGACCAGCGAGCTAGCCGTAGGCAACAAGGTCTCCCACCGGAGTACGGTCCTCTACCTGACAACACCAGGAACACCCCGACCATGCCCACAACATCAACGACGGCGACAGCACCCATGGCGCCTGCACCTGTGCTCCTATATCAACCGAGGGAGCCACCTACCTTCCGCGGGTCACCGCTCGAAGACCCGGAAAGTTGGCTTGAAAGGTACGACCGCGTCGCTCGTTTCAACAACTGGACTGATCCCGATAAGCTACGACACGTGTACTTCGCCTTGGAAGACGCCGCTCGAACATGGTTCGAGAACCGAGAGGCCACGCTCACAACCTGGGACCTTTTTCGTGCCGCTTTCCTGGACATCTTCACGAGCGTCGTCCGGAAGGAAAGAGCCGAAGCTCTGCTAGAGACTCGTGTACAGCTGCCGAACGAGAACATCGGCATGTACACTAAAGAAATGGTCCGCCTTTTTTGCCATGCTGACACCGCTATGTCCGAGGAGAAGATCCGCTTCTGAATGCGAGGACTCAAGCAGGAACTCTTTGCCGGCCTTGTTCGTAACCCACCTAAGACGGTCGCGGAATTCGTCTCGGAAGCCTCAACGACCGAAAAGGCGCTTGAAATGCGCACGAGGCAGTACAACCGCCGGATTCCCACGACGACCTACGGGTAGGTTCAAGCGCTGCAATCTGAAGACCTGCAAGACACGATCAGAGCGATCGTGCGGGAGGAGCTGCGAAAACTGTTGCCGTCCTCGCAGCCTCAAGTAGACTCGATTACTGACGTCGTACGCCAGGAAATACAGCAATCTCTGGGAGCACCTCAACTAATGCAGCCTGAGCCACAAGGGATCAGCTACGCCGCTGCAGTCCGCCGCAACACTCCTCCTCGCTCGCGTCAAGACGCCGCGCCGCCGCAGCAGTTCCGCCGCCAGGCACCGCCGCCACCACCACCGACGCCATACCGCCCGCCGACAGGACAACGCTGCGCCCCCCGAAAGACCGACGCTTGGCTTGCCCCTGACAACTGACCGCTCTGCTATCACTGCGGGGAAGCCGGCCACGCATACCGCCGCTGCCAGTACCGTCAGATGGGCCTACATGGCTTCGCCGTCAACGCACCGTCCCCACAGCACGGTGAGCTGCCACGTGACATCGCCGACTACTTGGCCACCACTGAATGGGCACCTCGACGTACCTCGCGTTCGCCGTCGCCTGGACGCTACCGTTCCCCTTAGCGAAGACAGATGTACGGCGGCCCAAACCGGGGCCGGTCGCCTAGCCCGTATCAGGGAAACTAAGGGCAGCAACCGATGGAGGTGCGGTTGCTGTACGACGAAATGCCGAAGATCCTCCGCGGCCGCCGCCGCCGACCACGCGACGAGACCTGCAGAACACGACGCGAAGCAGACGAAGCCCTGCCGACGAAACCTCGCGGACCGAAGAAAACCCGACGACGCAACATGGAAGCAGCGGAACACACCGACGCAGCCGTGACCCGACGCCGCGACCCAACCACAACGCAAGACGACGGACTAGCGGCCTCGACGTTATCATCGACGGTCACAATGTCACCGCTCTCGTCGACACTGGGGCCGACTATTCCGTCGTCAGTGGACCATTCGCCGCCAAGCTGAGGAAAGTAAACACCGCTTGGAGTGGACCCGAAATCCGAAATCCGATTGGTGTCTGCACGGTGAGAGTCACCATCAATAACCGGACTTATTCTGCGAGCTTTGTAATACTACAAAATTGCTCCAGGGATGTGATACTTGGAATGGACTTCCTAAGTGACCACGGCGCCGTCATCGACTTTAGGTCTGAGTCGATAACACTAACCTCAGAAAAAGCGCTCCCGCCCCGTGCGACGCGAGGGAACCACGCATTGAATGTGATAGAAGAGCAGGTGACCATTCCGCCACGTTCGAGCGTCATTATTTACGTCGGCACCGAAAAATCTGCGTACCTTGAAGGCGTCATCGAGGGCGATCAGCACCTACTCCTGAACCGTCAAATTTGCGTCGCACGAGGTATAGCCGAGCTGCGTGACGGTAAAGCAGAGGTAGTGCTGACAAACTTCAGCCACGAATATAGGCACCTCAACATTGGTACGACGGTCGCCTACATCGAATGTGTAGCCGCCAGCGATGCTTTCGCCTTCTTCGATGCTGCCGAACCTGCTTCGACGAGTCGAGGTCCCGAACCAGATTTCGACGTCAACCCGAGCCTTCCGAAGGTCAAGCAAGACCAGCTCAAAACCCTGCTCCTGCAATACAAGGACTGATTTTCATTGTCTTCCAGACTTCGGCAGACACCGATCGCAAGACATCGCATCATAACAGAAGAAAGTACCAGGCCACTTCGTCAGAGCCCGTACAGAGTTTCGACGCGAGAACGTGAGGCCATAAGGAAACAAGTCGACGAAATGCTACGCGACGACATCATCCAGCCTTCAAAGCGTTTGTGGGCGTCACCCGTGGTGTTAGTGAAGAAGAAGGATGGGACCGTACGTTTCTGCGTCGATTATCGTCACCTGAACAAAATCACGAAGAAGGACGTGTACTCTCTCCCACGTATAGACGACGCCCTACATCGACTCCACAAATCGAAGTACTTTTCTTCGATGGACCTCAAGACCGGCTACTGGCAAATCGAAGTCGACGAGAGGGACCGAGAAAAGACTGCCTTCATAACACCGGACGGCCTGTTCGAGTTGAAGGTCATGCCCTTTGGTCTTTGCTCGGCACCTGCGACTTTCCGACGAGTCATGGATACTGTATTAGCTGGCTTGAAGTGGCAGACTTGCCTTGTTTACTTGGACGACGTCGTTGTATTTTCCTCGAAATTCGACGAACACCTCCAGAGACTTCAATCCGTACTTCAAGCAATCAAGAACTCCGGGCTCACCCTGAAGCCAGAAAAGTGCCGCTTCGCGTACCAAGAGCTCTTGTTTTTGGGTCACGTGATCAGCAAGACTGGAGTGCTCCCAGACCCGCAGAAAACAGCTGCCATCACCGCTTTCCCGCCACCAACCGACAAGAAGGCCGTGCGCCGATTTGTCGGCTTGTGCCCCTGTAACAGACCCTTTGTCAAAGACTTTTCACGAATAGCCGAGCCACTAACGCAGCTCACGAAGACCGACGTCGAATTCAGGTGGCAAACAGCGCAAGTCGAAGCATTTCATGAACTCAAACGACGCATGCAGACACCTCCGATACTTACGCATTTCGACGAATACGCCGATACGGAGATTCACGCCGATGCAAGCAGGGTAGGACTCGGCGCCGTCCTTGTGCAGCGGACGGGTGGACTGGAAAGGGTTATCAGTTATGCTAGCCGGTCGCTGTCTAAGGCAGAGGCAAACTATTCCACAACAGAAAAGGAGTGCCTCGCCATCATCTGGGCTACGTCAAAGTTTCGCCCCTACCTCTACGGCAGGCCCTTCAAAGTTGTGAGCGACCATCACGCCTTGTGTTGGCTAGCTAACTTGAAGGACCCTTCAGGTCGCCTCGCACGGTGGAGCCTCAGACTTCAAGAGTTTGACATTACCGTCGTGCACAAGTCAGGAAGGAAACACTCAGACGCCGACTGCCTGTCTCGTGCCCCCGTCGACACACCACCGCCCGACGACCCGGATGATGACAGCTTCTTGGGAGCCATAAGTGCCGACGACTTCGCCGAACGACAGCGAGCCGACCCGGAACTGAAGGGCCTTGTGGATTACCTCGAGGGCAGGACCACCGTTGTTCCGAAGGTATTCACGCGGGGACTGACGTCGTTTTTCTTGCGCAACGGTGTTCTCCTAAAGAAGAACTTCTCACCGCTTCGAGCCGATTGCCTTCTCGTGGTACCCTCGACATTGCGGCCAGAGGTCCTCCAGGCTCTCCACGACGACCCGACGTCTGGACACCTGGGTGTTTCTCGCACGCTAGCAAGAATACAGGAGAAGTACTACTGGCCGCGCCTTTCTGCCGACGTCACCCGTTACGTAAAGACCTGCCGCGACTGTCAGCGACGCAAGACACCGCCCACTAGGCCAGCCGGACTTCGGCAGCCTATCGAGCCACGTAGACGCCCGTTCCAGCAAATCGGGATGGGCCGTTCCCGACGTCCAATACCGGAAACAAGTGGATCGTCGTGACAACTGACTACCTCACCCGCTACGCCGAGACAAAGGCCTTGCCCGAAGGCAGTGCCGCCGAGGTAGCCAAGTTCTTCGTGGAGCACATCGTCTTGCGTCATGGCGCCCCAGAGGTCCTCATCACAGACAGAGGTACCGCCTTTACTGCGGACCTAACTCAGGCGATCTTCAAATACAGCGAGACGAGCCACCGCCGCACCACCGCCTACCACCCGCAGACCAATGACCTCACCGAGCGTCTAAATAATACCATCGCCAACATGCTGGCTATGTACGTCGACGTCGAACACAAGACATGGGACGCCATCCTTCCGTACGTGACCTTCGCGTACAAGACGGCCGTACAAGAAACGACACAGATGACGCCATACAAGTTGGTCTACGGACGGAGCCCGGCAACGATGTTCGACGCCATGTTACCAAACGTGACTAATTAATGTCTGGGGTTTAACGTCCCAAAACCAAGATATGATTATGAGAGACGCCGTAGTGGAGGGCTCCGGAAATTTCGACCACCTGGGGTTCTTTAACGTGCACCTAAATCTAAGTACACGGGCCTCAAACATTTTCGCCTCCATCGAAAATGCAGCCGCCGCGGCCGGGATTCGATCCCGCGACCTGCGGGTCAGCCGTCGAGCGCCATAACCACTAGACCACCGTGGCGGGGCACCAAACCTGACCGACGAGGAAAACATCGACGTGACCACCTACCTACAGCGCGCCGAAGAAGCACGACAGCTCGCCCGCCTACGGATCAAGAACCAGCAGACGACTGACAGCCGCCACTACAACCTTCGACGACGCCATATGGAATACCAACCCGGTGACCGTGTACGGGTATGGACGCCAATACGCCGACGGGGACTTAGTGAGGAGCTTCTTCGACGATACTTCGGACCGTACAGGGTACTTCGACGCCTCGGCGCCCTCGACTACGAGGTTGTCCCTGACGGCATTACGAACTCTCAGCAGCGCCGTGCGCGACCTGAAGTCGTCCATGTCGTGCGCCTCAAGCCATATTACGCGCGCTAGTGAATCTGAGGACTGTACGTTTGCTTATTGTTTATGTACTTTCTTGCTTTATTCCTGTTGTTTATTGTTGTATGCAATGACCACCCACCCCTCCCCGTGTTCTGTTTGAAGCATCGAGACGATGCTTTTTCAGAGGGAGGCATTGCCACGTGTTTCTTTATCGCTTTTGCTGTATTCGGTTTTCGCCCACAAAGACTGTCAGCAACGCTCAGCGCGAACCGTGCCTCATTGTTCGAGAACCTTCGCGATCATTGTAGATCGTTTTGTTAAGATTGCGCGCAAGACGCGCACACTCGAGCTTATTCTAGAATTTGCACGACAGCCAGCGATAACGCTGGAATATTCGACGGCACATGTTTAAATATCGACGCGCTTCACCGCCTGTCAGTTGATCGACGGTCGACGCTCTGTTCGCCGCTATCAGTTTATTGCTGTAAGCTGGAGTTTCATTTTCCCGGCCACAAGTTCGGCCTAATAAAGAGTTTCATTTCGGACGTGCTGACTGCTGCCTTCGTCGACGTCACGACCACGTGACAATATGGTGGTTTCGACACGTAAAACTCCAGCAATTATATATTTCCGTACTTACACGCATGCACTGTCCAGTGGTATCACGTTTGCTACAATGTTGAAAAAGTTAACTTTCATGCTTCTTTGTATTGCTTGTTGTATTGATAAGTGCTATAAGTGCTGTGCAAAACTATAAAAGCGTGCTCTTGCCAAGTTTGCTAACGGCAAAAAAAAAACTCAAAATATTGGTGTACAGTCTAAGGTGGTTATCAAAACAAGACTGTTTTGTGAAGCGGGACTTACTGTATTTATGACAAGCAGATCGTGCGCAAACGTATACAAACAACACGAGAAACACGACAGTATGCGGTACATCGCGCACATGCCGAGCGATTTTAAAAAAACGCCACACACGTTACTCAACATATAGAACAAAAACAATGAACGTCACTCGTGCATTGCTCGCATTATACCTAGGAACAAGTAATTACACGAGACTGGCCGCGGTCGGGTAGCACTGGATAGTCTGAGGTTGTCGAATGAGCGCGGAAGGGCGGCCGCTCTCCACAGTACGGAATCACGACGTAACTTGGCGTGCGCATGCGCGCGCGCGCAAGTCCACGTGATTGAGGAGAAAAGTTTCTTCATTGGCGCTTGCCGCAAGAAGGCGCGACGATTAAAGTGTCCGCAAAGGTGAAAGTTGCTCCTCTGAAGGCGGAACGGAGCCCGTTACTCCATTCTTGCTCCCTTTTTTGAGTGCAGTTCCCGCGCTTCGCCCGATTTATTGATGCCAAATTAGCAAAGAAAAAAAGACATAAACAAAACAAGAGTCTTTTGCAGTTTATTCAAGTTACTTTATATGTAAAAACTCGTAAAAGATGATAAACGCGAACATCCACATCAACCTCACTTCGTTCAACCAGATCATAGGATGCCCGGCAACCGCTACGAGCGCGTATGTTCCTTAAAACCGAAACTGACGCTCAGTTTCCGCGGCCTGCCTCTACCGTGCCGTAAGGGAACGAACGAATGAGCGCGTAACATTGGCCGTTTCAAAGTATCCTAGAACGCCTACTGCAAGTACAGTTGATAAGTGCTCACTTCGCCATAATTATTCCTTTTTCGAATCAGCGAAGGGTCATGTAAATGCGATCATGGAAACGCGGTTAGGAATACAGCTCTCTCGAAGTCGGAGTTTTCATTAAATATACAATTCCTGATATGAACCTTATGCGTTGTCTAGGAGACCGCTTCTAGACCGGAAACACGAAATATTTCAAAGAAGCACCCATTGTAAGTGTACTCCTTCCCACTTGTTTTGCATTGTCGGTAGACTGCATTCGTATGCTTCCGTTAAGTTCGCATTGGGCAAGCGTGGGCGTGTGGTTCAAGGCACTGGCGTACGGAACGGGGGCACCGTTCTTTCTGTTTTCACTCATTAGGTCTTTCTTCATTATATCTTTTGTGACCTAAATGACGAGGTTGCCTTCACAACACACTGTCGTGTTTCGGTTAAAGATATTTTGGAGCTGCTGAACTGTTACCTTCGCTCGACCTTCATTTGCTGGGAAGGCAAGGTTTATGCACAACGTTCGGGAGTGGGCATTGGGTCACCAGTAGCCCCTATTTTGAGCAGTATTTTCTTGGGTATCGTCGACCGGGCCTTTCAAAAGCATCTGGGTGGCCTTGCCACTAAGATCGTGCGCTACGTAGATGATTACCTCGTGTTTGTAAATAGCGACAACTTCAACTGCAGGGTTTTGTCCTAAAGCTATTTAAGGAAGCAAGGACTAGGACTGAATATCTCCTTTGAGATGCCACAAGATAACATGATTCAGTACCTTGATGTAAAAATGTCTTTCCATAAATAATACATATGTTAGATGTATCTGTCCATTAGAATGCTCAATTTTAATTCCTCGCATTCTAAACTGGTCAAAAATTGCATTGCTCTGTCTTGTATACGATCCGCTTCTAACAGGTCCTGCGAGCACCTCATGCAACAGCGTGTTCAGAACCAGGTACACAAGTTGCGAAGCGCAGGGCATCCAAATTCAGTGATTTCCTCCGCAGCCCAGATGGCTGTAAGGTTGGCCAAGGTGGAAGGCCAAAGAAAGCCGGCGAATGAGTCACTCAAAAACCGACCCTCTGTGATTACTCCGCATTTTCACGGATTTTCGCACCGTCAGAAGAAAGTGCCCGCTCGACACGACGTTGACGTCGTTTTTTCGGCAAAAAACAAACTAACTGCTATATGCCTTGCTTTGCAGAATCACCTTGGCACTAAGGAGCGTACAAAAAGCAATCGATGCAAGGTGCAACATGGCATGCAGTTTCTACCCTGTAAACAGGATGATGTGTACTACATTCATTTCGCGTGTGGGCGGTGCCTGAAAGTAAATCTTAAGAGAGCATCACAGCTCGGTGAAAGGCACGGCCTATTGGCACCTTGCCCTGCATTCCCGTGATTGCGGATGTGAACCTGGTTCATCTGACACTTCTTTCATTTTTAGATACGAGAATAAATTAACAAGGTAGATTGTCGAAGCATTTCTAATAAAAGAGAAAGGTGACGCGTGTGTCAGCCAGCCTTCACTGAGTCTGCTAGAAAGTGAATGTAATCTATTGCTGAAATCTGGTGTCATACCAAAGTGATTTTTTGGTGTTTTTCTTGGGCTTTTGTGAGCAGTCTGCGCAAGTGTGCACGCATATGCGCCATCTAATGTAGGTTTCCTTCTCCACTCTTTTTTGTAATAAATTCAGCTTCAAGTTAAGCCGAAGATGCCGCCCGGGTCCAGGCGCTTCGACCTGTCGCCTGACGCCATCATCATCGACGGAGAGTTGGACGGGACAGGGGTTAATCCCCTCTTGCCCCCGCCTCGCCCCGACTTTTAAATAAGTTCATTCATTCATTCATTCATTCATTCATTCATTCATTCATTCATTCATTGATTCATTCATTCAAGTTAGCGCTTGTTGTGTCCACTCGTTTTCGTTTGTCCTTGTTTCTGGCGCTTTGAAGTTGTTCCATGATGTCTTCCAAGCTTCCGTGCTGCTAAACTTTTTTGGAACGCCAGCTTCCCAGGTCAGTCAGTGGAACCTTCGCTTGAAGAGCACCTTCGCAAATTAATGTCGGGTTACAAACAGGTCCAGTCAGCGCAAGAGCTTGACAACAGCTCAACAATGGCATCCAACAGGTGAATACAAGTGTTCTTTCGCGGTATATGTTACCATGACATCTAAAGCTAAAAGTTTTCACTTGCATACTAATAACAATGACATCGTACCACGATGAAACACTGCTACAATACAATAGGCGCAGATCAGAATAGTTGGATGGTGCACTCTTGCGCAAGGCCAGGGGCATATGCATGGAATGCCCGAGTATTTATAATTCCACGGACTACCTGTTGCGTCTGCTTTTACAAAATTTGTCTGTTTTTTTTTTCTTCTAACGAATGCTTCCTTTGGTGACCGTTTTACTTACCTGCAAGGTGCTTTCGAAACAGGCACTCCTTTAGATTACGAAGCGGTAACTTTTTCAGTTATTCCTTCTTAACTCCAGAGAACATTTCAGACAATCCATGAGTACGAAAACACATTTATTACCAGCCCTCTGTTACTCGTGTACTAGTATTTTCATCTCTCAATAGCCTCTGTTTCAGTGTGGAATACGAGACTAATTTTTTGTTACAGCAGCACCGTGCCGTTTTTCAAGAAGCAGTATTTGAGTCACCTACGTGTACTCTCGTAAGCACTATATGGCAGGGAGCATGCGAGCGCGTGGCGAATAGCCTCAAAGCCCAATTCGACCGATACTTCGATGGCGCTGTCGAAAATGAAGTGCAAATGGTGACGCTTGTCCGCAAACTGTTGTCACTACGAACACGTGTTTGTTTTTTCGATTCGCGAAATACCACACAGATGACAGCTTGATATTATATCGCCTGTTGTAGCCCTCACACGCAGTAAAGAGCAGTACCGATTTTTTAAATCATACTCTGCCGTCTCTTGACTTTATGTGTTACAAGCACACCAAGGTCGATCCAAATAGGTTGCGAAGTTTCGGGCGAAAAGCGGTTCAGAACCTATTGCCAGCGACATCAGCAAGGGGAGTTATGGGTGCTGCGATGGAAGCGCGACTAGGTGTGCAGCCAAACTGACCGCATCTCGGCAAGGCGTTTTCGTAAAAAGAAAAGAAAAAAACACCAGGCATGCGTGAAGCGTGCAGCACAGTCACAACAAAAGCAGGAAGAGCGGCTATTCTAGAGGTCGTTCGAAACTATCTTGGGGACACTAATACTAGTACACATACGAGGTACCCATGGACTACGCCACAAATCATAACTTTTGTGAAGTAGGGAAGCACCCACTATGCCATTATTTGTCTGTCTGCGGATAAGGTTCGTACCCGCTACACATCTGTAAAATGTTATGTGCACTTTATTGATGCTGCATCTGGCTGATGACGATGAATTATTATGGTTGAGAACTTTGTAGTGGGTGGAAAGCTTTAAACCGCACACTCGTTGTGCAATTAGCATTCTGTGACGCCTGGTTGTTATATTTTACTCTTCTGACATGCTATCTTACACACGTTAACGCGGTTCCTTGCCCGACACGACTCCTGTATAGGGTCTTTTTGCAAAGCAGTTCCATGCACCGGCGTCGCTCTATGGTAGAATACTCTACTGCCACGCAGAGTGCCCGAGTTCAAATTCTATCCGATCCTGGATATTAAAGCGAATGCGTTAAGGAGCTTGCTTCGCAGAAATTCCGGTGTCGACGTCGCCGGTTATGGCGAAAAACCATCACATTGTCCGTGATCTAAAAATCGAGAAATATGGAAATAAAATAAATAATAAAAGATATTCGGTTCGAGTGAGAATCGAACCCAGGCTGCCTGCGCGCCACGGAGGCGTTCTACCACAGAGCCACGCTATTGCTTGAAACTGCCTCGGAAAAAAACAGCATATGAATGTCATGTTGTGGAAGGAGTCGCCTTAACGCATGTAATATAGTGACCGATCATCATTCATTGCGCTGGTTAGCCAATTTACGAGACCCGTCTGGGCGGTTGGTACGATGGAGCCTTCTTTTGCAAGAATTTGACCTTACCATCGTTTACAATTCAGGCCGCAAGAACGAAGATGCTGCGCACCTACTGAAGTTTCTGATCCCGACGCTGAGGATGACAGCGGCTTCCTCGGAGTCCTCACTGCAAATGACTTGATCGCACGACAACACGAGGACGCCGAGATTAGAGCAATCATCGGCAATCTAGAAGGACGCAACGCTCCCGTACCTTGACATCTTTCTCGCAATCTCTTGTCGTTCTGTCTGCGAACTTGTGTCTTGTACAAGAAAAACTCGAATGGCAATGGCTAAGCCTACCTGTTAGTCGTCACTTCTGACATGCGAGACGACATTCTTCATGCCAGCCGTGACACGCCCCCATTCGGTCACTTAGGTTCTTCACGAACCCTCGCCAGATTTCAAGAGACGCACTAATGGCGACAATATATTACGTGGCAGGAGCGTATAATCGCGCCAGGCGTTAAAACATGTCAATTGCGCGACAAGTGGGTGTTTTAAACGTGCATCCACTACAAAGCGCTCAGACATATTTATTCATCATCAGCTGCAAAAGCATCAACAAAGTGAGCAACAAAGTGAGTAAGTTCGCGTGTTGGCTTACGGACGCGTAGTCGGCCCTTGGCTGATTCACAAAAGGAAGAATTGTGGCGTAGCTGGCCTAGCTGTACTTGCAGCAGGCATTCTAAGATACTTTGAAACGGCCAATGTCACACGCACGGTCGTTCGTTTCCTTACGGCAGGGTTGAGGCATGAACCGAGAACCAAAGCGAGGCTAGCAGTTGAGAAGGCGATGCGCACGAGGACCGATCACGCTATCGCGTTCTACTCTTGAAGGTGAAGCTCAAGCGTCCTCCAAGTTTTTCTAGCGATTGCTGGTTAGTAACAGTAAAAGCCGCCCTAACCGCGATTGCATACAGCTGCATGACAGCCCCACATAGCCGAGATCATCCGTTGCCACCCGAATTTGTGTTTTTACTGGCTCTCTACTGGGACAGCAAGAAACAACTCACGAAATCCACCATGCACTCATCTAAGACCATCGTCTTTTAAAGACGATAGTCTTTCTTGTGGAACTTCAACGCCTAAATTTTGGTCTGTCTTTCTGTCTGTCTGTCTTTCTGTTTGTCGGCACGTCCCTTGATTCAGCCACCCGGCCAAAGTTGAACCACTTGCCCAAGGGCCAGCCACCTTGAACGGATGACTAGGATCATACTTGTGTACATTGTTGATCAAAAAGCAAACATTACGCATATCTAAGGCGCAACATCACTAGGTAAGTATTAGGTGCTGTGTTCCTTTAATAGAAAATACATAGATACGTAATTCTAGAGACCCTAGTTTCTTAAGCTGCGCTGAAAATGCGACTGCGCTGAAACTTGTCTTCCTCCGCGCCCTCTGCACGAGCTCATTGTTGTGCTTCGGTTTCGGTTCCGTATTGCACTGTATGAATGCCATGGGGTGCCGCTCTGGCATTCCTGTTTTACTCAGGCGACGTGTAAATAAATGAGTGTGTGGAGAGCACTCGTTGAGTGCGGACGTTCCTTCTACTTCGGCGCTTCGCGCCAAACCGCGTATTCGGGCTGGCTGGCGTCCCCGCCGGTCGCGTTGGTCACCGCCGGTCTTCGCGTGCTGCTGCGCCGGGACTACCAGCCCGCAACACAGCACTCATGTTTCCCGACGTATTGCCAGATGGCGTCCATATCTCACGCAGCGCCTCTTCTATCGTCTTTAGACGACATTTGCAGCGACGCACGCAGATACGCGGCCAATTTTTTTTCTTCTCAGTCGATGCATTGTTCCTGCCCCGCCACCATCCGAAAGCTTTCTGCACCTAACGTGGTTTTCCACTGCGTCCAGGATCGGAGGCACCTCACCTGGTTTTGCACTGCCTCCGTGATCGGGCGATCGTTCAGAAAGGTACGATGTCATGTGACGACGCTATCGTGTGACGTAACTGTGACTTTGTGATTACGCCATAGTTACGACGAATAAATTTTGACGATCTCTGACGTCATGATGACGTCTTGTGGTGACGTCATCACGTGATCTTTTCTTTTTTTCCATCACTCGTTTGACGCCAAGGATTCGGGACGCCAGTGAGTTTTCGCGTTTGATGAGGCACCTAATTCTTTCGCCTTAATAGGTGGTATAATCTGTCATCGCCTAGTCTCATCTAACGCTGTGGCCGAAGCATCAAGTATCATCAACTGTTATTTAGATCAACTCTTTTTTTTGATGCTGCTAGGAGTACGG
Organism: Rhipicephalus sanguineus; assembly: GCF_013339695.2. Classification (NCBI taxonomy): domain Eukaryota; kingdom Metazoa; phylum Arthropoda; class Arachnida; order Ixodida; family Ixodidae; genus Rhipicephalus; species Rhipicephalus sanguineus. The sequence continues at coordinate 55,820,162 of NC_051182.1, forward strand.
AGGCGGTGCCGAGTCGTCAAATGGTTTGATGCGAACTGAGCAGATGGCGCCACAACATTCGCGTTGTGGCGCCATCGGCACAACGTGAATGCGTTGTGGCGATGATGCGTTGACGAAGCGAATTGCCCTGAATGCCTAAATTGTTTACTGCGCCAATACGTTGCTGTTCCGCTCAAGAACGGTACGTGATGGCGGCTGAAAGTGCGTCGACTGAGTGTCCGGAGCGCTATAGGTAATGATCCAGTATTTTTCTAAAGAAGCAAAGTTAGTAGCACTAAATGCGTTTGGCACGGACAAAAATAACTGGGTGAAAGCGCCAGTACTACTGAAATGGAGTATAGTATCGGCGGGAGCGCTTAGCGCAGGATATGGTAACTTCTAATCTTCTAGAAAGGTAACGAGATCTGGCCAACGATGCCAATTGCACGAAACACACGGAGCGGCGAGCACCGTCTGCTAGGCTGATGCCCGAAGAGAACTCAGTGGGCGTGGTCGGCCTCCTCAAGGCTCACGCTTTCGAGGTGGATTGTGTGGCATTCATAAAAAACGAAAATAAAAGGACTAATAACGCAGCAGTGAACACTGTTATCTAATGCGCCTAGCAGAACACAGAACAGCACAACCGAGGACACTTGCACTTGGCTGCGCGCAGCGCGCATGCGTATACTCTTGAGCATTTCCCCGACGTGCTCCGCCGTATACGGCGCTCTTTACTTCATCATCATCATCATCATCAGCCTGTCTACGCCCACTGCAGGGCAAAGGCCTCTCCCATGTTCCGCCAATCAACCCGGTCCTGTGCTTTCTGCTGCCACGTTATACCTACAAATTTCTTAATCTCATCTACCCACCTAATTTTCTGTCTCCCCCTCACGCGTTTGCCATCTCTTGGAATCCAGTCAGTTACCCTTAATGACCACCGGTTATCCTGCCGACGTGCTACGTGTCCGGCCTATATCCATTTCTTCTTCTTGATTTCAACTATGATGTCCTTAACCCTCGTTTGTTCCCTGACCCACTCTGCTCTCTTCCTGTCTCTTAAGGTTACACCTATCATTTTCCTTTCCATCGCTCGCTGCGTCGTCCTCAATTTAAATTGAACCCTCTTTGTAAGTCTCTAGGTTTCTGATCCGTAGGTAAGTACCGGTAAGATGCAGCTGTTATATACCTTCCTCTTGAGGGATAGTGGTAGATTACCATTCATGAATTCATAATGCTAGCAGAATGAGCTCCATCCCATCCTTATTCTTCTAGTTATTTCACTATCGTGGTTCGGCTCCGCGGTTACTACCTGTCCTAAGTAGACGTACTTCTTTACAACTTCCTCTTTACTTAAAGGTTACTAAAAGCTATGTTAAAGTGAACAGCGTAGTAGACGGCGTTCGAAGTTGTCTGCTTTGTGCGCTTGCGCAGCGTCGGCAGATCTCGATACCTTTCGGGGATATTAGACGCTACCATGTCCCGCGATCAGCGCTTCGGCAGTACTGTTCTTCAGAGCTGACCTGTACTCGGCATTGTGCCGGTCTCCGCGTAATATCAGATTCTGTAGATGTGAGGCCACCGGGAACATACATTTCAGGTGACACATCGCGGACCGCGTGCTTTTCGTGTCTCGTTGCATATCTATGCATTTGAGACACTTGACATGTGGAATTTCACCACGCGGTGCATTGTGCGTCCGCGTACGTTCACAACGGTGTGATATCGTCACGTGGTCGTGACGTCGAAGAAGGCAGCAGTCGGCGGGTCCAAGATGAATCACTTTATTTGGGCGAACTTGTGCCCGGTCAATGAAAAGTCACAGTACAAGCAATACACGCTGTACACTGAAAGCGGCGAACAGAGCGTGGGCCGTCGGTTAACCTGATCTGCGGTAAGGCGCGTCGGCATTTATACATGCGGCATTATCGTTGGTGCTATAGAAAGCTCTCGAATAAAGTTGACTATTCATGTCCAGCGCGTAATCTTAACAGAGTAATCTGAGACAATCGCGAAGGTTCCCGAACAAGCGAAGCTTCCCGGACGTGGTCTACGCCCCGAGCGTTGCTAATAGCTTTTGTGATCGAAGCCCGAATACATAAGAATAAAGCAAGAAACGCGCGTCGCAATATACAATGTGACTCTTCCTTATCAATACCTCCTCGACACTTCTTCGCTTTTGGTGATGTCCGTGTCGCCCCTAAGTGCATTACATTAACGTGGAGTTGGGCGAAAAATAAATGAAATTTACATAACAAATATCTATGCCCTCGATACTGGCAGTTCTGGTTTAGAATATTGCAGAACGAACCAACGTAACCACACCAGGCAGTCGCATTTGAAGGTTTCGCACGTACTACGTCCAACATGAAAGCGCGAAGCTTAGTACTGCCTCTTAAGAACACCACATGAACATCTCACAAAGACAATAAGTACGCATGCATATAGTCTGGTCTTGCGTTTCAACAATTATGACGCACATCCACATAACTCCCCTGCGCTCATGCCAAAAATGCCAAGAATCGTTTATAACTACTCAAACGGGCATTTCTGAAGAACTATTCAATTTAGAAAAAGAACTCACAGTATCCTATGTGCATTCACCTAGGACGAGTGGAAGGCGAAAGCCGTCTTATTTTTCTTCTCAGTGGATATACTGATCCTGCACTGCTACCCCTCCTAAAGTTTGTTGCACTTCACATGGTGCTCCGCTGCCTCCAAGATCGGAGGCATCTCGCCTGGTTTCGCACTCTCTCCATGATCGTTCCACCTTTGACCAAGCTACTATGTCGCGAGATGAGGTTTTCATGTGACGTTACTTCACGTGACGTCACTGTCATCACGATGACGTAAAGTCGTAAGCTGATGTCATGACACGATGATGATTTTTTGCACCACTCGTGGGGACGTCGCCGACGCAGTGACGCCGGTCAATTTTGGCGTTTGATGAGGCATTTAAGGCTTTCGCCTTAATAATGTTGAAATTAAGGGTAGACTATAACCGAGATCCAGCTGTCACGCCGATCTGCATCTACTGCTCTTCATGTAAGTTATGCACTGGGTGTCATTCACCGCAGGTTTATTCTTCAGTGACATAGACATCTTATGAATGACATCTGCGAGGAAGTGATCGAGTGGTTTACAGTGCAAAAATAGCGTGTTTGTAAGCGTGCTGAGAATGTAGGCCACAGAACGTTCAGGTTAGCGCTTATATTAGGCGTCATTCCAATATGTTTTACAACCAGCCCGTGTGCCATGGCATTGTGGGTCCATATTCACAAAAGGTCTTCAGCTAAAAAGGTTATTAAGAGAATATACCGGTAATATGAGCGCAGTACACCGGCGCAGGGAAAAGACCGCTTACAAACATGAAGATTGGAGAATTCGGCCCCGACAAACAGCGCAGGGTGTCGTCTTCTTTCTTGTATGTGTCCTCGCGCTGTGAGGATATTGTCTTGGATTTCCAACAAGCCCAAGCCTCCACCCTCAGCGATACTGGCTTAACACAAAGCTACGCTCAGTTATCACAATTAAATAAAGGTTTCTAAAAGTGCAAGAAACCACTTGCCAGTGCACATGGCTCCCGGTCAATGTAATAACCATATCTGCATCTACAAATGTTCTTAAACGCGCCACGTGTGTTGCTTCGTCACGTGGCCCAGTTTAAGGTGGCTTCTTTACTATCGTTAATAGTGTAGGTATGGCGATATTTCAAATGCCCGCCAGTTCACATCGACTCTCCTGTGCGCGCTATTTCTCTCTATATACAAGTGATACAGCCAATCGCAAATCCCGCATAGAATCTAGTCCATCGCAAGATCGTCTTTGCAACGTGTCGTGGCGTTTCGCGATTTATGCTGGTGCTCTTCCACTTACACGGTGCACCCGCTACATTTGGGCGCGTGACGGACACTCGCCTTCAATGATTGCAATGCTTTACATTCCGCTGCTACATAAATTACCTTTACTTTACTGGCTGAATATATCCTACAGGAGTGAAGAGTGCTGCAACAAACATACTTCAGCAGCAGTGAGCGTTCCTGCAGTGTCAACAACATGTTGGTACCTGCAATGGTTTGCTCGGATCACACAGCAAGTGGCAAGGAAAGAGAAGCAGTTATTTTATTGGACGCTGCTTTCGACATTTGTTTGGCCTGAAAGCGTACACGTTCGAGGTGCGATGACTGGAGCGCCGTTGTTCGCTAGTCTGTTTAGAAACATACAGCCTTTCACGGCGCTGTCTCTACTAGGCAGAAGTGATTCACCAGCCATCCTTACTCCAAGCATCGTCGGACACCACCCGAGTAGCTTCAGCAATGTGTTTAAACGTGTTATAACGTTAAAGATTCTGCACAATTCTAATGCAATGCTCTATTATTGCTGCGTACGGTTGCGTGTGCTTGCTTGCTTAGCACGTATCACACCTATCATTCTACCATAAAAACTTCGTAAACAGGGTGTGTGTGCCGCAGCCGACGTTTCGACAAGCGGGCTTGTCTTCCTCAAAGCTGCAAGTGCTTTCCTCAGCGCTTGTGTGTATTTGCATCGTACCCTCTCCTCCAGTTCAAAGAGAAGATGAGGAGAGGGCAACTGCATCAGCGAGGGTGGGCCTTTTTACGAATTTTTCATCGCAAGCTTCCATCTCCCCCTGACTCCTGCCATTTTTTGGGTGTCATGCTGCTTATATTTTTATCTTTTCCATTGACGAACACTAGTATCTTGCATTTCTCCTATCATCTACATCAATGTATACACGGTCACTGGTTTCCTATCCTAACATCACGTTATAAGAGCAGTCAGACAATGCCCTCAACTCATCAGTAGATGACTTGCAGTAGACAACACCAGCAGCACACTTACAGCGCGAGGACACAAAAGCAAGAAAGGAGTCGACACACTGCGCTATCTGTAAAGCGCAGTGTGTCGATTCCCTTCTAGTCATGCCCTCGCGCTGTAAGTCTACTGCGATGGATTTCCACCAAGCCCAAGCCAAGCCCTTGTATACACCAGCGTCTGAGTTCCTTTAATGAACTGTCCCGTTACAACGTGCAGAATCTTTTGATGGCTGCGCACAGTATTACAAGGGTAAAGTACTGCGGTGGTCGTCATTTGTGCAAGAAAGCTAAATACATCGTGTGTGATACGAGGGGCTTTCCTAAGTAGCGTATTATCCGTGTGAGAGAATTATAAAAGGCGTACACGATAGACATCAAAACGAGTGCGCATCTGTCTGATTTAAGGGTAACATCAAACTTCTGATCTATAAAACACCGTGCAAAACCGCTGGTGCACCAAAAAAACATGAGCGCGGACATCACGGTGAACGCTTGAAACATCCCTCTTCCCCTCACCACGAGAAAACCGCGCGAGCAGACAGCGGCAGGGCAAGCTTCTCCCTGCGCAAATATAAGAAAAAGCGAGCGAGCGAGCCGACGACCTTTAAATGCAGCCGTCGCGCTCCTAGCGCCATCTCGCTGCTAATGAAGAAACGCTTATTATCGCCTGCCGTCTCAGAGTCCGTCGAGCGGTAAAGGGTGTGTATATAACGCTCGCCGTTAGCTACGTGGAGGATGTGCGTTTCGTGGCGTAGTGGATAGCGCCACTCGCTGCAGAGCGAGAGGTCCCTTGTTCGATTCCGCGCTTCGGAAGCATTTTTCTGAATTATTTTTCTTTGGGTTTTATATATATATATATATATATATATATATATATATATATATATATATATATATATATATATATATATATATATACGGTGCATGACGGCGGCGACGGCGACGGCAAAATTCAGCCGAGACTGTCCATATAATTGCTATCGCAATAAACATTGGGAAAACGTGAATGTCCAGCAAAGCTGTATCATACAGGGGCGTAGCCAAGGGGGGGGTTGGGGGGGTTCAAACCCCCCCCCGAAATTTTTCAATTTTGCTTGCGTATATATACACGCACACATACAAACGCACGCACGAACATGCATAAAGTATGGTTGAACCCCCCCCCGAAAAAAATTTCTGGCTACGCCCCTGGTATCATACACCACACATGTTGATGGGTGGGGGGAAGTATGCTTTATTATTACTTATTTACTGTTCTACAATCGCTTTGTTGCCATTGTGGTAGACAGCGTGATTGGTTTCGCGACTATTTTCAGCAGGACGAATTCGTTCCTTTCGTCGAGCATTGCATTCTCGCTGTTCTTCTGGTGTCTAATTTCCGTGGTCTACCCATGGCAGTATTGGAATGAACTGAATGAATTGCTAGACGGGTGTCCATTTTACGTATTTGTGAAAGCACGAAACACACGCGTGGAAAGGAAAGGGCCGTTTGACGTCATTCGAAGCCCTCGTGCCAAGTGCAACGCAGCTGCAACCTAATCTTTACCGGGAACGCGTGGGAGGCTTTTCCCATTGTTCACAGGCGCCTTATCCTCCATCGTGCGGTTTTGATGCTTGTTTTGTGCGTTTCTTTACTAAAACAAATACTGAGCGCTATGCTGTATGCCGCGTTTCAACGAAAGATATGCCGTTTGCCTTCAGTTGTTGAAGGGCACCTTAAGCACCCAGAGGTCGAAAATTAACTAGCGGAGGTACAAGCGTTTCCTCGTTTCGCTCTTTCCTTCGCTGCACTGTGTTTGTCTGCTAGTCTGTCCATTTCTCGGAATGCCCTTCCTCAGCGTACGAGGTTAAAACGCAAACAGCGCGCGCATCTGCTAGCAGAGGAGCACTAGACCGTTTGTAGCGAGTAGTGTGATTTGCCCTATTTCTGTGGGTCGTACGCGCTATAGGAGTTTTGTTTTGCGCTGACGCCACGAAATTTTTCAGAATGAGAGGTATACAGCTTGGATAGAAAATGGCAGCACTCATGGGGAAAGTTCTGCTCATTTTGTTGGGAATGTTGGACCGTGGCTTCTAATAGAAAAAATAACGGCGAAAAGAAACCTAGAAAAAAAAGACGTACAGCGAACAAACAGCTTAGAAATGGGGAATCATTAATACGTTATAATTAGGAATTAGGGTAACGGTGACTCGCAAACCTGTGTGCAAAGCCACGGTTGATTTAAATACTTTTTGAATTTGTTATTGCATATAGTGTGTTTTTGTCATATCATTTAGCACGAAATATTGCGGTCAAGCTGGGACAACATGAACCCTACTTGTGAATTAGCTTATAGAGCAAATCAAAACTCACACCCCCTGGTGTCACTGTCACATTTCAAAACGTCACTTCTGACGAGAAAAATATCTGTTATGTATCGCTGTAGCTCGAGCAGGAGATGGTTTCTCGGTTCAAATAAAATTATACCTACTTGGCTTTTCATGAACCTACTTACCCCCGGACATCGCTGCATGTCACAGTACCACAACAAGCGATGAAAATTATATTCCTAATTCGCGTCGCAGGGCCGCTTTACGTTGTTGGCAGGTTGTCTCGCGAATTGACGCTCCTTGCATGGAACAGGAAGGCACCCCGAGTCGGTCGCTTGTAGTGCAATTACAAGCGTTCGAACCGACCGCTTGGAAACATTTAACAACGCAGCAAGTTTTCATACCACTCAAGTGTCTAGGCCCTCTAGTAGCCTCAGCATCGAAGCACTCGTGCCATCCTCTCTGCTATAGCGCAAATACGCCAATTCCAATGCGTCACTTACCATAACAGGAAGCCGGATTCGGGAACATTCGAGAGCCCTGAGGGGACATCAACGCTAAGGAATACAAAAGTGTCGAGTGTACCCTAACGTTGCTATCCAAACAAGGCAGGAGTTCAGGGGCAGATGGAGGCTTCGAATGATAAGAAATCTTTGGACATGTAATGTCGCTGGTTTGAAAAAGAGAAGTCCATTTGTCGAAAAATCGGCCCCAGCAATGTCTCCTGCCCAGCGATTTCCCATATCACTTTATTACAGCAGTTACTCTTGACAAGAACGAGCATGCACAACCCAATAAGCCAAACTGGCAAAGTACAGGAAGCCGTAGAGACGTCAGCTACTTGGTTTTGTCTATATACGCCACTTGAATCGTACGGAAGCCAAGAGCATGTCGCGCACCCTCCCGGGCTTTGACCAAGCGACAAAGCCCCCAACCGATAACGAAAAGACCCCCGTTCCCACACGGCTCCCAATGTTAGGCGAAACAAAACCTATTTACATAAAATTGAAACAATTCAAGGTGCTTACGAGCATACACTGACTTCGTAATGAACAATGCGCGACCGTCGCATGACCTCGCTCTCCTAGGATGCAGCAGGTGTAGCTTCGGAGCCAACCAATGTTCTTCCGAACTTGGTTAGTGCATTGAGGCCAATCATAGAATAGAAACGATCATCTGAATCTCATGAAAGCATGCCACCGACGCTAGCGATCAAGGTCCACGCGTGTATGAATCTCTACTCACTGAAAGAAGAAAACCGCCTGCTGGTATTCCAAAAGCATTATTTGCGCAGCTACATATGGGTTCTTACTATTTCTGTCAAAGAAAGGAGACAATATTTTTGGGCTCAACCAATTGGGCTTACAACTTCAAATGCATCCTGGAAAAGCAAGAGTTGAGCGCCTGAGGATGGCTTTGGTAAAATGAGCTTTTTCTAAATGACTTGCCGTCGGTGAAATCTTTCAATACACCTCCTGCTGCGAGCAACGGGTCCCAAGTTGTGTCATTATGTAATCAGTTTCCATCATGGCTTCAATTGTTGCAAGTATTGGTACACAGTGAAACACCGCATTCGTACCTTTTATGTTCTCCCCAAGCAACATAGCAAAGGGTTCAACATCATTGAATCGTGTTGTAAAATGCAGGGCACGGCTCTGATCCAAGCGATAAAGTCCATCAGGGTCTCTATGCAGCTTCAAAATGACGTCTGCTTCACGTACTTCCTCTATTACATTCTCAACAAAATCGCTGTCTACGCAGCGTTCTCCGAGTCGCGGTCGCAAAAGAGAAGTCATGGCCAATATATCGGCACTCCGGATATCTCGCACAGGTTCTGCATTTATCTGCACAGTAGAGAATGACATGTGCCGCTCAGACAGAAGTCGGAGATATAAATGAGCAAAAGCATCGCTAACACAGTCCCCACTTCCCTGAACTCCAATATCAAACGGAGAATGACAACCTCAGGCACCTTGAGCATCCGTAAGGTTTGCCATATCAAGACGTGATGTTTGGCCGGTAGCAAAAGTGTGACGAGAAGCTGCTCCAACTGTATGGACACTCAGTGGATGTCTCGGGAGATATTGCCACGCGCGCTTCTTATGCTGTTTATTGAACTGGTTTGTTACACGTGTAATCGCTGTCTTGCACAAACCGCGCCCGAAATGTCTGGAAACCTCCCACATTATTTCAGAATCTTTTTATAGGCTTGAGCGCGCGAACGCAAACAGTTTAGTTCACTCTGAAACTGACGCGGTCACCAGTGATAACGCTGGAATGTTGGATGCCGCATTTATAAGTGCCGACACGCCTTACAGCTGAGCGGTTTATCGACGGCCGACGCCCTGTTCGGCGCTATCAGTGCACAGAATGTATTGCTGTTTTTTTTAGTTTTCACTTCCCCGCCACAAGTTCGGCTGAATAAAGAGTTTCATCTTGAACACGCCGACTGCTGTCTTCGTGGACGTCACGACCCCGTGAAAATATGGTCCTGATAATGCGGTACTGTGAGAAGGCAATTTCCGTGGTAACGCGAAATGCGTGAAGAAAATGATTTCTTCCTGTATACCTTGTTGCATTTCAAAAATGGACACTTCACCTGTTTGCCTTAAATTATATGACACTTTAAGTGCGTACCAAGAGGCTTATAGTCCTTGCAATGCTGAATGCACGAGCTCACGTTACAGGAAAGTTTACATGACTGGATTGTCACAGAGATACAAGTTTGACGATTCGGATATTTTGAGGCTTTGTGCTCTTGATATAAATGTTAATGCAGAGGCACTATTTTTCGGAACACCTTTCTGCACTGCAGCATTTGGCACTTGATGCCGAATGCAAGCACGTTTTGGTGCAGTGCGGCGTGCTTCATAAAAAAGTGAAACAGTCGTCTTGGTGGCGCCACAGACACTGCACACATACATCTCTGAAATAAATAAAAAACTTCAGTTACCGAAATAAATACCAAAGTCTATTATAACGGTGAGCACTCGGTGAAACTACAAGAAGAACGACAAGGAGGCTAATATCTTACTGCATTTATTGGCAAATCAGGGGGAAAGAATTTTTAACTCTAAATGTTATAACTAACTGAAGCATATTCATATTGCTTTCAAAAAACTTCTAAATACATGCGCATTTGCACGAACGTGAGGCTAAACATGGAGACGAATAACACCTGAGCACGTGGGCGCGCTCAGCTTTAATCTCCATAGCCGAAAGCGTTTTGCAACGAATCAATATTTCACGCGCAATGACGTTCGCAGCGGTTGCTTTACGTCGTCTATTACGTTATTTGGGCTCACGAGCCACCACGTTGCGATTTCCGCTACACGTTTTTGTTGCGCAGAAGCCGTTTCTAAAGGGCGTAAGGTGGGGAAGTGCGTCCAGTGACCTGCATCAGTCTGGGAAAACATGGCACCGGAGATGGAGTAAACTGTCCTCCATTTAATGAAAAGAGGCTCAAATGGTTTTTATTTTCACTGAAAAACTCGTTCGCATTGAGGTAAGCCATTATGCTGAACGACGAGTTCCACTTGAATACATGGGAGCAGCCAGAAATTGTTTGGAGGTGGGGTGGGGGGAAGGGGTGTTTTTAACAATTTGGGGGGAGGGGTTGAACACCCCCCCCCTCGTACGCCAGTGCCTGCCTATTACATGCCGCGTAATCTATAACATAAAATTTGGTTCTCCGCACAAGAACAAAACAGTACAAATGCTCGAAATCCATTTACTATTGTAAGTGGCAACAAATAGCAGAGCAGTTCTAATGACCGATTCGATTCATTCATGTTTGGTGCGCTTCAAGGATTGATTGTTTTCTTCAGTGATAATATTGTAGCGGGGTTGCAGCTATGACTATGGTGAGGTGTGCGAAGAAGAGGCAGACGACGTGTCGGTGTGCTGGAACTAACAACCGCCATCTTGACTGCTGGACCATCCTACACTGTAAATAAGTTATAAATATATTCGCAACATTTTGGTGGAGGTGCTGGGTACTACGCAAGACGGAACTTCGCAGCGGACGTATCCTGGACAGCCGCAATATGTCAACAGAAAGCAACTCTGCTGCTGCCGCTTCGACCGCGCCTCCGGTACAGTCGGTACAGCCGGTCGTATTGACTCAACCCCGCGATCCCGGTAACTTCTGCGGCACCGACCACGTTGACGTCGATGACTGGATCGCGAGGTATGAGCGGTTTGCAGCAGTCTACCGGTGGGACCCTACAATGATGCTTGCCAACGTTGACTTCTATCTCTGCGGAACAGCAGGTACGTGGTTTCAGGCTCATGAAGCTGACATAACCAGTTGGGATGCCTGTAAACAGAAGCTTCGTGACCTATTTGGTAGAGCCGTCGGACGCCAGCGGGCCGCTCCTAAACAACTCTCCTGTCGGGCACAATCTTCGACCGAATCGTATGTCTCCTACATCCTTGACGTCCTGGCCCTTTGCCGACGTGTCGACACCAAAATGTCAGAGGGTGACATAGTAAGCCACTTGCTCAAGGGAATTGCGGATGATGCTTTCAATTTACTAGTGTCTAAAGACTGCTTCACCGTGGACGACATCGTCAAAGAGTGCCGCCGGTTCGAAGAACTGAAGAGTCGCCGCATTGCCCAGCATTTCGTGCGACTTCCGAACACGGCCGCTACATCATCTTGCGAGGACCTTCAGCCGCCATGTGGTCAACCGCCTACCAACGAGAGCGTAGTTCGCATCGTGCGCCGAGAAATCGAGGCGGCGTCGCCACCATCTTCCCTGACGCGGCCATCTGATGATCCTTGACCAACGATCTCGTTGATCCAGCAGGTTGTGAGGGAAGAGCTTGCAAATGTCGGACTGCAGCCGGTGTGTTCTGTGAAAAGTTCTGTGAGTGCGTTCGTTTGGGGATGATAGGCCGTTGTAAGCTTGTGCTTGGTTGCACAAGAGCGAAGTAGGTCCTCGATTACCTTGGATAAAAAGTAGCGGCCTCGGTTTGTGATGAGTTGACGAGGAGCGCCGTGATGTAAGATGACGTCCTGTATCAAAAAGTCGGCGACGTCTGTAGCGCAGCTGCTCGGGAGAGGTCTCGTAATGGCAAAACGGGTAGAATAATCCGTAGCGACGGCGACCCATCTGTTACCGTTGTGAGAAAGTGGGAAAGGTCCCAGAAGGTCGAGGCCGACACGAAAAAAAGGCTCAGCAGGTATGTCTATGGGTTGAAGGAGCCCGGCGGGGTGTACAGCTGGCCTTTTCCGGCGTTGGCACGACTCGCAAGAAGCGACATAACGATGTACGAAACGGTAGAGGCCGGGCCAGAAAAAGCTTCGGCGGACACGGTCGTACGTTCTGGCAACACCAAGGTGGCCGGCGGAGATGAGTGGGTACTACAACTAGTAGTTCCTGTCCCACTGGGCGCATGTTCCGGCGGTATAAGATACCGTCTATGATGACGAACATGCGAAGCGAACTGTCCGTCGAGTCAGTATTCAGGCGGGTGATTAGATCTCGTAGGGACGCGTCACGCTGTTGCTCGTCACCGATGTTGCCGAAAGCAGAGAGCGAGGAGATACAGGTGGACGTGTCATCCGTTACGTGGTCTGGATCGTCAACGGGGTACCGAGAAAGGCAGTCGGCGTCTTGATGTAGACGGCCGGACTTGTAGACCACTGTGTACGTGAATTCCTGGAGGTGCAGAGCCCAACGAGCTAGGCGCCCTGTTGGATCTTTGTGTGCTGAAAGCCAGCATAGAGCGTGGTGGTCTGTGGTAACGGTGAAAGGTCGACCATATAAATAGGGGCGGAATTTACCAACTTCCCATACAAGCGCCAGGCACTCGCGCTCAGTAATAGAGTAATTGCGTTCGGCAGGGGAGAGGAGCCGGCTGGCATACGCAAGAACACTATCATGACCGGATTGACGCTGGGCTAACACAGCGCCAATGCCGTAACCACTAGGGTCTGTGCGGACCTCGGTTTGAGCAGACGGGTCGAAGTGGGCGAGGATCGGCGGTGTGGTGAGCAGCGTAATGAGGCGGGAAAAAGGACTGGCTTGGTCAGGACCCCACCAAAATGGCACATCTTTCTTGAGAAGATCAGTGACGGGGCGGGCAATATCTGCGAAGTTTCTGACGAATCGTCGGAAATATGAGCATAGGCCCACAAAACTTCGAACGTCTTTGGCACAAGTTGGTACGGGAAAATCGAGGACAGCGCGAACTTTGTCGGGATCGGGTCGGATGCCACATGAGTCAACGAGATGCCCGAGAATAGCAACTTGGCGATGGCCAAAGTGGCATTTCGATGAATTAAGTTGTAGCCCAGCCGCACAAAACACTGAAAGAATGGGCGAAAGTCGGTCGAGGTGAGATGCAAAGGTGGGGGCAAATACAATGACGTCGTCCAGGTAACACAGGCAGATAGACCATTTAAAGCTGCGCTAAAGCGTGTCCACCATCCGCTCGAACGTGGCCGGCGCATTGCACAAGCCGAACGGCATGACTCTGAATTGGTAGAGACCGTCAGGCGTTACAAAGGCAGTCTTCTCACGGTCAAGGTCGTCTACGGCGATTTGCCAGTAACCAGAGCGTAGGTCTATCGAAGAAAAATAGGTAGCACCATGAAGGCAGTCCAGGGCATCGTCGATACGAGGAAGCGGGTAGACATCCTTTTTGGTGATCTTGTTTAAATGCCGATAATCCACGCAGAAACGCCAGGTGTTGTCTTTCTTTTTAACTAAGACTACAGGGGATGCCCACGGACTCGAAGAAGGCTCAATAATGCCTTTTGTGAGCATCTTGTTGACCTCCTGTTGAATAACTTGGCTCTGATGGTGAAACTCGGTAAGGACGCCTGTGAATTGGAGCTGCATCACCGGTATCTATGCGGTGCTTGACTTGCGAGGTTTGACCTAAGGGCCTACAGTTGAAGTCAAATATGTCAGAGTAGATCATAAGGAGATCAGTGAGGTCCTTAACTTGAGAGGGCAAAAGTTCTGAGGCAGTCATCTTGGTGATGTTGTTGTGCAGTGTAGAAGAGGTGACTGCGTCGACTCTATGCGGGTTTGGAGAGACGACAACGGGCAGTTCAGGTGACACCGATGAGATCTGGCACTCGTGCGACGGTGACAGAGTAGCAAGAGCAATGCCTTGTGGTAGGACTTGAGGGCTGAATCCGAAGTTCAGAAGAGGAAGGCACGTCTTGTTCGCTGTAACAGTTACAACCGTGTACGGAGAGGAGACGCTGCGGGCCAGTAGAACACTGGGAGAAGGAGAAACCACGTAATCACCATCCGGTACATTGGGATAGGGTTCAACAGCGACGCAAGTTAAGGCTTGTGGTGGCAGACGAATAGCCTCGGCACACGAAAGTTTGGTCTGAACCACCTCCGACACGTCGGCGCACGCAGGCAAGTCAATTTGTACAACACCGGCCGAGCAGTCAATGACAGCAGAGTGGTCAGACAAGAAATCGAGTCCGAGGATGACATCATGTGGACAATGAGCGAGAACATGAAACAGAACGGAAGTCTGGCGGTCGGAGAACCTCACACGTGCCGTGCACATTCCGAGTACAGCCGGAGTTCCTCCACTAGCGACACGTACAAATAGGGACTCGGGCGGCGTAAGGACCTTATTTAATCGTGCACGGAGATCAGAGCTCATAATAGAAATATGTGCGCCGGTATCAATGAGGGCAGTAACAGGTAGGCCATCCACTTTCACAGCAAGCAGGTCTGGTCCGTAGTGAGGGTCAGCAGAGGGTTTTCAGGTCGGGGGTCGAATGCAGCGTCACCTCAGCTCAGTTTTCCGAGTAGGGGCGTCCAGTAGGGCGGGGCGACGAATGGCGACGGGGCTGAGGTGACCGGGAGCGATGATCGCTTGGGGACGGCGAACTGCTGGAGCGTCGGACCGATGTCGCAGGAGCCTCAGCGTATGGTCCACCGTCACGAGCGGGAAACTGCAGGGGCCGGTGGGTGTCTTCACGTCTATAGCCAGAAAACGAGCGAGATGGAAAGGTGCGAGAACGACAGTAGCGAGAAATATGTCCTACACCGTGGCAACGAAAGCAGATCGGCTTGTCGTCCTTAGAGCACTGCACGGGCTCGGGCCTACCCGAAAACCCGTGCCCGGCCCGGCCCGTGGGCCGGGCCGGGCCGGGTAAGGTAGTTCTCACGGCGGGCCCGGGCTCGGGCCTGAAGCTCCGGGCTTAGGACCGGGCCCGGGTTTGAGGTGGCGGGCTCGGGTCGGGCCGGG
Source organism: Rhipicephalus sanguineus (assembly GCF_013339695.2). NCBI lineage: Eukaryota > Metazoa > Arthropoda > Arachnida > Ixodida > Ixodidae > Rhipicephalus > Rhipicephalus sanguineus. Next base: position 55,835,521 of record NC_051182.1, read on the forward strand.
CTTGGACTTTGCTGGGTTCTTAAATGGACACCATTGTGAAGCACTGAATCGGTTCAGACTGGTAAAGTGAAGTCTAAGAACTCGAATGTCATTCATTTCACCATCATAACTTTATTATCAGACGAGAAAATCAAGGTCAAAATTCCATTTTTTTTAAATTTCGCGCCGAAATCTCCGAGCGTGACGCCACGGATTTCAAACTGTATGTGTCGTATTTGGAGACATTGGTTCCATAAATTTTCCTCAAACTTGGTATGCTAAGTCTATGGCTCTCTCAGAGGTCAATGTACTTCATTTTTAGTGATTAGGAACTCCGTAGGACCCATTAGACACTGTCAGAATCTAAGATGTCACGGTGTCTGCTGCGCGAACTTAAAGAGGGCGTCGCCACCCGCATTTATCATTTTGCTCATATTCTCACTTACCAAGAGTTTTCTTCCGGCGAGCGTGGTGATTTAGGAATTGATAAAGAGTAATTTACTGATAATACAGAAATTGTTTTTCTTTTAGGGCCCCTTCATGCTTGTTCTGCATACATACATATATATATATATATATATATATATATATATATATATATATATATATATATATATATATATATATATATATATATATATATATATATATATATATATATATATATATATACATACATATATATATATATGTGTGTGTGTGTGTTTGTGTGTGTGTGTGTGTGTGTGTTTCACATTTTCTCTTGAGAAAAAAAACGCTTTTTTATTAGAGACAAGTACTGAACTTCTTTTGCTCCTTGCATATGGGGCTACTTGATTTATCTTAAACGGGCGAGCTAAAAGTAGATATACCAGGCGCTTTTATATTTACCATGTCGATATTCTGTGCTTTATTTTCATTCGTTATGATTTTATATCGCAAATGTTATTTTGTAATCGCAGTAATCAGTGTAATATAATAAATATATACCTGTAGCTTATCCCAAGAGCGATCACAGAGCTCCAAAGTGAGCAAATGTTTTTGAAGTTTCCAGCCCTCCACTAAAACGAAAGGACTGCACGGACTCTCGTTACACAGAATTCCTATACATAGACATTCTTTTTCCGTGGCTTCGTCACGGCCCCTAGTGGTCATGTGACGCGAGATGGACGTGCACAGCCTGCTTGATGTGCCCAAATTGTTAACATTTGAACTTCCACCTGTATCCGCTATGTTAGGTGTCTCAAACCCACCTCAGCTAACGGGCCGCATTCACGAAAATTTACTCCCGCAAGGGCCAGGACAGTAAGGCAGCTAAAAGCGCGGGGGGGAGGGGGGTAGAGGGTAGAGGGGCTAGGTCGTACCAAATGTCAGCTAAATGTTTCCATTTAAGAGAAGAGCTTTCCGATATGTCACATATGGGTCGTTTCTGAAGGGTATTTAGCGACAGGATTCCAACAACATATCGATACCTATCTTCAACATGACTAAAATAAGGACGCCGATTTTGAAGTATAGAGTTTTGTTTCACGGTTAGGTATCAACACATGGTGGCCGCAGAGGATGCCTCACGACAACAAAGCTTTAGACCTGTCATGCCTGTGTAACTTAAGAACCTACTTATAAGAAAATGAAAAAATCACAGCATATCCACGGGGTGAATGATGATGAGTGGGGCGAAGCTACGGAGGGAATCATCTGTAAACCGTGAAACTCTTCCGTGAAATGCGTCCAGTACATAATATAAAGAGTGTGAAACATCGTGTATATATTAAACATCAAACTTTTATTGTACTGTTGGTTTACGTGGTCCCTTCATTATCACTTGTGATCGGTGAAATGCAAGGAAGAACTCCGCTCCCGAGCGAAAGAGCGCCAAGAGCGACCGCATTCCCCGCTCGCCCTGTGCGAATTAAAGGCAAGGCTAGAGGGAAGACAGGACGCGCGTTCCACGACGCGAGGTCGGTAGCATGCCCAACGAAAGCCAACGGAACGCGATCGTGCAAGTGCTCCGGCTTCGCATCGCCTCATGGTTCCATTTAGCGTCCCAAAACCAAATATATTGCTCAAGGTGTGCCTTGCGTTTTTCGTAGAAATAATTTCTTTATGATGTACATTAAGACGAAAAGTTGAAAGCTCACTAGAGTGTATCGCCCGCAAAGTATGTCTTTTAGTGTGATTTAACTCTCGTACGGCAGGGTCCTCGCGCCGTTGCCGGTCCACCTCGCCCGTTGACGATCGGGCGAGGTGGCTACATACAACTACTACACTTTAAGAAAAACATGTGGCGTTCTTTCGTTCTGCTTTTACAAAACATCTGGCGTCTTTCGTTGGTTTATTTCATCAATCAACGGCGTTTTGAACAAAATTTTTATTGTTTAATCACGCACAGGAGAAATCTCACCAGGAACTACCTTGGAGGTAAACAATGGCTGCTAAAGGGAATGAGAGACAGAAGAAGTCGGCTTTTAGCTAACACTTACACTTCTACTTCTACTAACCTTTCCTACTGGAACATGCCAATGGCTGCTAATGGGGAATGAGAGACAGAAGAATTCGGCTTTTTGTTAACGCGCACGCTGCGAATTTTTTATTGTTCAACAACGCACAGGAGAAATCTCCCACCGGCACCACCTTGGAGGTCAAAGCGTAAGACTTGTTACGGACTACTACGATGACTACGAGGGACGAACGGGTGCCGCCTTAAGGAGCTTCGCCCCTAAAATAGGGTCCCCTGCACTATACAGGTATATAGTGTGAGAGCTACATGGCACTGCCACAACACCGTTGGAATGTGCAGGAATAGCATAGGTTCAAACAGCATAAGGCGTTAGGCAAAATACATTCGCTTGACGAAATATCACGCTTTAAAAAAGACAATTACGAATTCCGTGCCCGGTGATGTCCCTTTACCTCGAACTATATGCATCCAATGAGCAAGCGTCAAGAAGCTTATTCGCGCCTTTATTATAAAACTGTAACGAACACCAAAAATAGATCGAAATCGCTTCGTCCACCTGCTGCCAATCGTACACCCGCGTAGTCCAGTGATCACCTTCTACCAGTACAACATCGTTAGGATGGCATAGAGCATTATGACAGAAAAAAAAGAGCGCGGTGCAAGCCGTACAAACATACACGGCTGAAAACTGCAAGCAGAAGCCCTCAAATAGGACTTTTATAGGTGATACTGAATAGTGTCACGACGTTCGGGAACGATAGAAATGAAGGGATAAGCTTCACAGCTACGTTCATTCTGCAGAGTTCCACAAAGACATCCTAAATTTGCTCCAGTGGTGGAAGTTAAGAACAACGACTGCCGACGCCTTCACATTTCGCAAGACAGATGTGCACCCCTGCGGCTAGCGCATGCAGTGCGAGAAACTATAGCGTGGCAGGATATGTGATACAGCGGTAGATGGCGTGCTTAACGCCGGAATCTCTAGATAATTTGATTTTTTGCACAATAACACGTGAAGAAATAAAACTATAAAATATGCCACAAAAGACTTATGGACTGTATATAGTAGCAGTGGTGATATATGAAATAAATCTGATATATGAAAAGAACGCTACCACAAATACTTTTTTCGTCCTTTTGGCTGCGTTTACGTATTTTAAAAGCACACGTGGCGCACACGGTTCGTTATAATTTTTATCTAGGTTAGTGTGCATACAGCAAGGTAATAAACTTGACTTTCTTCCTCCATCTTGCTGTGGCAAGGTGCTGCCATGCTGAAGACATGTGTTACATATCCAGAAGGATGCATGATTGGCTTTGTCGTTAAAGCGCGTTCTAAGTTTCAGTAAAGAGCGCAATGAGAACGTTGTGTTTTCTCTCTCCTCTGTTTTTATTGCACTTCCTATCAAAACTGAATTCATGCTGCAAATCACTTTCCTTGCTGAAATATCTGCTACAAAACGCTCTTGATGATCCCCATTGCATTAGCAAAAAAAAAAGAAAAAAAGTTATATTATACCATTGCCGAACAAACGGTCATTGTACCCAATATTTCCACTCAACTCTTTCCACCGTGAGCCCCTTTTTATACGAAATTACCGTAGGTTTAAGTAGAATTGTTAGCGAAATATTCGCCAGCAAAGCGTAGATATTTGCTACCAAAACACTTTGCTGTAGATTCAATGTTCTGGCAACATCACCTATATTATTGGCTCGAGCCTTTGTCGGGCCTGATCTACCGTCGGGCCGGGCCGGGCCGGGTAGGCGAAATTTTTTCTCGGGTTCGGGCCGGGCGCGGGTCGCGTATTGAATCGCCGGGCCGGGCTCGGGCGGGTAAACTTTAACGAGTTTCGGGCGCGGGCCGGGCCCGGGCCGAAACTCCCGGCCCGTGCAGTGCTCTAGTCGTCCTGCGTTCTCCACTGGGCAGGGTCACGATAGCGGCGAAACATTTCCGGTGCACGAGGAGGCGTTATGGAACTATATTTATATACTGTTTGTTTCTGACTGCGTCATTCGGCAGGAAACAGCGCCATCCAATCAACGAAGCCCATTTCTCGCGGTATCGTAGCTAGCTTGACGCGCAAAGCAATCCGTCATATGCGTGTCGGCTGATCAGCGCATGAGCCGGTGTTATGCACGACTGCCAAGCTGGTCATTTTGCGGCCCAAATGTCGGAGGTGTAACAGCTGTCCTTCCGAAGCTGTCTACCAAAACCTGCGAGTCATTTCAGACGCCCTAAACATCTAGCGCGATATAACGCGCGCCTAAAAATGCTAAAGACTTCGCGTTCGTCGACGAGCACATCTCGCGACTTGGTTGCGTCATTCAGTATTTGTATCGGTACCTTTATTTGACAATGTAAGTGCGATCGCTACTACAGCCAGGCACTGTTGAACAAAACAGCGGCGAGAGCCAAAGAAAGATGCAATCGCCCTTCGATACGCCACTAACAACAAAGTCCGCTTCTGCAGAGCCCGGGATTGTTTAACAGTCGTCACGATCGATGTCCGCAGTTTGGCTCCACGCGCATCCAAAACAGCTCAGCTAGAACAGCTCCACCCAGCCAGCACATGTGATCCACTGAGAGATCACGTGTGACATGCGCCACGGATAACTACCTGTACTACGAGCGCGCATGAGCCCACTTTCCAGAGATGTTCCCGGCCTCACGCCTCTGTGTGTAAGCCATGGATAACAATGACCTATTTCATACGAGTTGCAGCAGGGGACATGCTAACGCGAAACGCGCAGAGGTTCTCCTACCGATGCGAAGGCGCGCTCCACCGCAGCGCAGGAGGAGGAGCGATGACGCTACCGCATGAGCTCGTCAGGCCCGAGTCCCATTGGCTAGTCTATTGAAGTAAAAGTTTGCCGAGTGAACGTGTCTCAGGCGTCTGGTTATCTATTTGCGCCTGGAACTGAGCGCTTCGTAAGAGAGGTGATGCAATGGTGCTAAGCCAAGAAGCTATGCCTTCTCATATTCCCACAAGCAGTGCTAAGGGTACATTGCATTGTACGACCAAGCAGAACTCACCATGCAATGAGCACTACAAAAAATTAAGTGCCGCACACCAAGCCACAACCTTATTGCTCTGTGCTATGTTCACAATGCAGGTGGAAGCTACCTATTGCCGCTCGACACACCTACAAAAAAGAAAGCTTTTGTACTTTCCATGAAAGAAACGCTATGCTCAGTGGGTAACGTTGCTCGGTGAGCTGATTTGACACTTGTGCGTCCTTCATTAGTCTTTAGAGGGAATCGGGTCAAGTAACAAGAAAGAAATAGACACAGAAACACAAAATACACAGGTATGATGTCACAAAGAAACAAGGCGGATAAGGCGAACAAATACATCGTATATTCCTGTGCATAAAAACCTCGTGAATGGTTGTCCACAGGGAACGCGCATAAAGTGCGCAGTGAACGCCGTCGGATGCGCACTGCAACCGTCAAAGTAGAGATTCGCATTCGTTGACGTATGCAGCCGGTGCCAGCAAAGGTATGATTGTTGTACAGCCGCAGGCGTTCACTCAAGCACCCGCTTACAAGGCCTCATCATTATTTCGACCAAAGCGCGGAAACAATCGCGGCTCTCGCACAACCATGAGATCGCGCGCGCTGCCGATACCAAGCTGAATTAGGAACGATGAGAGAGCGAATTTCGAAAGCGGGCACATACATCAACGAGATCTTACGATAAGGAACTTTAGTTAAAAACAAACCACCTACCTTTCAATGGCGGGCGCACAAAAAGCACGAGCAGGGGGTAGCGCAGCCGCGCTATAGTGAACTGCAGAACATTTTACACTGCAGCCGTGCGTAGCCGCGCTTCGACGTGAGCGGTAGCCATCTTGGAAATGCAGGGGCCGGCGGGACACGAGCATAGAACCGCCGAAATTGCTTTTAACATCAGTCACGCAAAATAGTCTTGTGCGTGAAACCATAAAAATATAAAATGTTGTTTTATAGCCATATGTAATGTTAGAAGAATTTAAAACCGTCGAGGCTCAACTTTAGTCGTTTCCTTCGCTGAAGGTCGCAAACAACAGACAGTTTCTGTTTCTCTTTTTAACAGATTTCCGTCATTTAACACTTACAGAAAGTTTCGTTCTCGGTACAGAAATTTTATGCCTAGTATCTGTAAATTTACAATTATTTTTACAGTGTACTTCGGTTAGGTCGATCTTACAATAGAAAAAAAAATAAGACCACAGCACAGCTCTCTGCCCCTTACGGCAGAATCACGTTACTTTTCCTGCTGTTTAGTTTTTTCCTTTCTCTCTACTTTTTCTACCACCAGTACCATAACGGTGGCTCACTTATTTCTATCCCAGATGTGTTCAGCTTTCCATCGTTATCCCTAAAACTTGGCTGCTGCGTGGGAGCGCTCCTAGCGGCGAAACCTTCACAAACTTGCAGATGATGGGATGGCGGCAGCCCCTCTCGGCCTAGCGGTGAAGCTGTTTCGCTTGGAACTGCGTGACCATGCCGCCGTTCGCCTTCGGTGCATTGCACGTAAAAGAACGAAAGCGGCATTCGTCGCTTCGTGTGTGGGGCAATTTTCTCTTAATACCTCAGAAGACAATTTTTTACGCGGTCAAGAATCGTGTCCGATCAGTCCCGCAATGATATTGTTACGAGGTCGTGACGTCGACGAAGGCAGCAGTCGGCGTGTCCAAGATGAAACTTTTTATTTCGCCGAACTTGTGGCCGGGAAATTGAAAGTCAAACTTCATCGATACACACTGTACACTGATAGCGACGAAAAGAGCGTCGGCCGTCGAAAACCTGATCATGGCTGGGACGCCCCGTCTAATATACATCACGCATCGAACTTTCCACTCTTATCACTGGTGGTCGCGCAAAGCTCTGGAATAATATAGACTATTCGCGTCCTGCGCGCAATCTTAACAAAGTGATCTACTACAATCGCGAAGCTTCTCAAACGCTGCGGCGTGGTCTGCGTCGAGCGTTGCAAACCGTCCTTGCGGGTCGAACACGAATACATGAAAATAGAACAACAGGCGGGCGTGGCAACATAGAGCATCGTTAAATGGGTGAAGTAACAAAATATAAGCCACTCTATAATGCTCGTCTAGTGTTTCTTGAGCTGCTAATTTGCTGTTTATCTTTGCAAACAACAGCGAGAGTTTAGGAAACACATTGCGCTAGGTAGGCGAATTTAATAAAGAAACACATGAGTTACCTACGATGCCGATCTTGGGCTTCAGCACGGCGCGCACAGCGCAAGATTGAGTGCCCTGCCTGCTTCGGCCACTGAAGAAATTATGTAGCCATCTTCATCTTATCGCTGCCGGGAGCCAATCAAATATCGCGATTCTCAAGAGAGAAAACAAGAAACGCGTAGGTATGCCAACATTAGCATCGCATTTTTTTTTGCCGGAACCCGCCTGTGAACATCTCTGATTTTGTCTACACCTGTTGGCAATAAACGAGCGAGTAATAAGAGGTCACTTCTTGGAACTTGAGTAGTAAGATAGACAACAGGTTAACGGCTGCGCTCGCGCATGACCGCATGCGCCAGCGGAAGCCAATGCGACGGCATATGTAAGCTGTGAAACAACTAAAGCTAATATATTATAGCCCAAGAAGAAAATGTATTGTATTCCCAAAGGGTACTAGCGTTTACTTGCCCGGCGAGAACAAGTCGAAATGTTTGCGCGTTTTTCTAAGTGTCGAAAACGAATGGCATCGAACATTTACAACACGTTCGCGTCTCTATAATAATATCATCCAGCGTTAAACAATTAAAGCCTTCAGTGCGTTTCACAGACTCATTGCCTACCTAGACTGCCTCACCTAATACGAAATTCAGGGCGCCAGAAAGAAATACAAAATGACTACAAATGCAGTTGCACGCACCCCCGCCATGCAAAGGCGGAGCTTGGCACAAGCCATTGGGTTGCCAGAACAGCGATGGCGCCGCCCGCTAGACAATATGGCGGCAAGGTCTGGGTATACGGTCTAGTTGGTATTCCATTTCAAATTGTGATCACAGCGCCTTACCTTACGCTGTGATTACAACTGAAATATGGTGGCACTCAGTGCTGGGCAGTGTCCAATGTACAGTACGGTCCACTGTTAAAGGGAACACTCCAATGAGCACCTTTCATTTTGCTGGCTCTCTAACAGCAAGTGGACAGGGAAACATTGTTCATGCACTGCAGTAGTCTGTCAAGAAGAGGCAGAACTATCAACCACCAGTAGTCTTATGCAAATCTAAGCCACTATGTTTTTGCAAGAGAGCGAAATCCAAACATGCCCTGCAAGCAAGTTCAAGTTCAAGTTCAAGTTTATTCAACAACGACGTAAGTTACAGGAAAGTATGTACAACATTGGTAATACACAAGGAGCCCCAAAGTTAGAAACTGTCAGGGGGGCTCCCATACATGATGTTAACGGGAGAAGAAACAAAATATACATCATTCAGTGGTTACGGTATCTTCGGTAAGGAAAAAAATGCGCAGTGCGAAAATACGAAAGTGAAAAATACATATATGTTTAGCAAGGCAAAAAAAAACGAAACTCTACAGAACAAACAATCGCTAGTTACAATACAAAACATAAGGACAACATAACATGTAGCAATTGTTATCGCTACATTAAAAAGCAGTTGCTAAGGTAACGACAATTGTTGCAAAAAATATTTCTTTACTTGGTTTTTGAATGCATGTTCCGTGGTCGATGATTTTATTACGTAAGGAAGGGAATTCCACAGCTTGATTCCCGCAAATGTGGTAGTGAACTTACCGTAGTTTGTGCGAACTTTAGGCAGAAGATGGTAATCAAGCTCAGAAAACCTAGTAATATTATTATTTACAAGGCTTTCCACGACAATGCCATCTATATGCACATTGCTGCGAAAAAGCCTATACATCACAACTGATAACTTCAGCTGAAAGAGGTGATAAAGAGGATGTATATTTAAATTCTGATAAAGTGGCGTTGCATTGCTTAAGAAATGGCTGAAATTCATGAGTCGAAGTGCTTGATTTTGTAGGCGTTGTAGTTGGTTGAGGTGGGTGAAATATGTGTTACCCCAGGCTGATATGCAATAAGATAGATGGCTGTGAATATGCGCGTGATAAAGGGAGTGCATTATGTGTGGTTGAAAATATGAACGAGTTTTGATTATGGCGCCTATACCAAAGGTTATCTTTCGAATGAGTGATTGCGCATGAAGATTAAATTTCATATGTCGGTCAAGAATTACACCGAGAAACTTTGTACTGTCAGACATTGAAATTAAATTATCGTCCAGACGCACAGATATAGATTTTGAAAGTACAGTCGGGAAGGAATGAACGACTATAAAAACGGTTTTCGATGGAGTAATTCTTAACATGTTCATTCGACACCAGGAACTTATATTATGTAGATCCACGTTAATGTTTCGTTCTACCTCATCGACATTATTAGCATAAGTAAAAATGGTCGTGTCATCTGCATATAAGATACAGCCTGTAGCAGTCAAAACATTAGGCAGATCGGTAATAAAGAGCAAAAAAAGCAGCGGGCCAAGGATCGAGCCCTGAGGAACACCTTGATTGAATTTCTTAGCTGCTGAAACTTTACCGTCAATCTGAACAATTTGAGTGCACTCAAGTTGTTCCCTTTAACATTGGACCCTTTGTACATGCATCTTAGATGCTAACTTAGACACTCTTTGGTTATCTTGTATCTGTATCGTGATACGTCTCGCAAGATGTGTACCAGTATCTGTATCTCCGATACATTGAATAATTTATCGTGTATCTTAAGATACAAGATACTGAGATCGCAGCCCCACCGTGCGAAACAACGTTGGCTGAACTCCGCTTCTCAAGCTGATACTGCTGCCACGAAGTCACCAGAGCAAAACTAAAGGTAGTGACATTATTTTATGTTTCCACCAAGGTTTTCCAGCGACGATAGGCGATGACCTCTGATCGTGCTTATTGGTGGAGCAGAGTCACGTAGTGGCGCTCGCGTCGTCTCGACAGACAAGCGCGCGAACGTGTACTTTCAGCCAACCTTTTCTTTTCTTGTTTTTTTAGTTGTGTCACCGCTATGACACTTAGCACTTAGCCACTGTCCTGTTCCGCGTACTCCAATGCATTCGGCGTCTTGCGCACACATTCTGATGCCGCTGTAGTTGAATTATCGAAGTTTCCCTTGCGTGCTTCGTTACGAAGTCTGAACACTGCGAGAATGGGGGGTTGCTTTGCGTCTGGTGGCTTTCATACATCGGTGATCTGAAGGATGTCGTGGATGTAAGTTTGACTTACATGATTGCCTTATACGTAAATAATAGTCTAACAGCTATAGCGCCACTGGTACCGATGCTGGATCTAACAGAAGAAGCATTCACCTAACAGACGCTATGTTGGCTTATACGTCTCCTTTTATTTTACTCAAAAAGCTTGTAAGATCATAACTTGATTGTTAGCACAAGCTCTTTCTAAGATATCCTTCTTTTCCATGCCACACACTACCTATGTCTCTATATTGTATTTTCTTTCTGGCCTACTTACTGCAATATGTCTTTAACCTGCTGCCAAGGTAAGCTCTCTGCTTCATTCATACTGTCAAGACGTTTATTAACGGCGACTCAGCGACGGCGGACGGCAGCGACAGTCAAAGCGGGGCCGACTCTCTGCACGAGGAGCGTGCTCTCAGAGAAGAGAACGACCCACTGGAAGGCGCTCGAGAGGACGACCCATTACTCAGTAGGAACGCTTCGCTACAATTACCCCGGCTACGAAAAGGGAGCCGCCTGGCGACCTAGCAACTTGTCACTATGAGCGGGTCATGGTAGGGTTTCAAGCGCGCCACGTTGACAATGTCGCGCCCTCGACGGCGCATGTCCGAGGATGGGTCGATGGGTTCGATGAGGTAGTTCACCGGGGATGTGCGTTCGACGAGTCGGTAGGGGCCTTCGTATTTGGGCAGTAGTTTGGGAGAGGCCAGGTGCAGTGGTAGGGACCGAGAGCCATACGAGCGCTCCAGGAAGGAACGTGGACGCAGAACTGGTGGTGTCACCGCGAATGCTTTTCTGCCGCTCTTGGCTATGCGTAGTAAAGGTCTTGGAGAGCTCGCGACACTCCTCAGCAAGTCTGGCTGTGGCAGAAATAGGCGCACATTCAGATCGATCCGGCTTGTAGGGAAGGATTGTGTCAATGGTGTGCGACGGGTGCCTGCCATACAATCAGAAAAATGGTGAGAAACCAGTAGTGCTCTGAGGAGCGGTATTGTAGGCGTACGTGACGAAGGGCAGAATGACATCCCAATTCGTGTGCTCGGCGGCGACGTACATCGAGAGCATGTCGCCTAGCGTGCGGTTCAAGCGTTCGGTGAGGCCATTCGTCTGCGGGTGGTAAGCAGTAGTTTTGCGGTGAACAACGTTGCACTCTTTGAGAATGGCTTCGACGACTTCCGACAAGAAGACACGGCCTCGATCACTGAGCAGCTCCTGGGGTGGACCGTGACGCAGGATGAATCGGTGGAGCAGGAAGGAGGTCACATCGCTCGCTGTAGCCGCAGGGAGGGCAGCAGTTTCAGCGTATCGCGTGAGGTGGTCTACAGCTACGATGGCCCAGCGGTTACCAGCGGACGTCAGGGGAAGTGGCCCATATAAATCGATGCCAACGCGCCCAAACGGTCGGTCAGGGCAAGGTAGAGGTTGCAGACCTACTGGCGACAGGTGCGTTGAAGTTTTGCGGCGCTGACAATCGATGCAGGAGCGAACGAACTTCTCCACGTAGCGGTACATCCCTCGCCAAAAGTAACGTTGGCGAATGCGGTGGTAGGTTTTCGATATCCCAGGGTGTGCACACTGCGGATCAGAGTGGAACGACTCGCATATGTCATAACGCAGACTGCGGGGTATTACTAGTAGCCACTGGCGGCCGTCGCCGTTGTAATTGCGTCGGTGGAGCAGGTCGTCGCGAACGGCGAAATGGTGGGCTTGACGACGCAACAAGCGAGTGGATGGTGTGGCCGATGGATCAGTCAGCAAGTCTATCAGTGAGGCAATCCATTGATCCTTGCGCTGCTCGGTAGCGATGGTGTGAATATCGACGGAAGAAACGAGAAAGTGAGACGGTGAGTTGTGTGCATTGTCGTCAGGCAAGGGAGAGCGCGACAGGGCGTCGGCGTCAGCATGCTGACGTCCGTTGCGGTACAGCACGCGGATGTCGTAGTCTTGCAGGCGAAGTGCCCAACGGGCAAGACGGCCTGAGGGATCCTTCAATGACGACAACCAGCACAGTGCATGATGGTCGGTGACGACATCAAATGGGCGACCATACAAATAAGGTCGGAACTTTGTAAGGGCCCAAATGATTGCCAGGCATCCTTTCTCCGTGACGGTGTAGTTGGTCTCGGCTTTAGTAAGCGTACGACTTGCATATGCGACAACATATTCCGGGAACCCAGGTTTGCGCTGCGCAAGGACAGCACCGAGGCCAACACCACTGGCGTCCGTGTGTACCTCTGTAGGGGCCGTAGGGTCGTAGTGGCGTAGAATGGGAGGAGACGTCAACAAACGACGGAGCTTTGCGAAAGCGTCGTCGCATTCTGACGACCACGAATTGAGGGGCCCGTTACTTCCAAGGAGCTTCGTCAGCGGTGATATGATAGTCGCGAAATTTCGGATGAAGCGCCGAAAGTAGGAGCATAGTCCTACGAAACTGCGCAGTTCTTTGACGGACGTAGGTTTGGGGAGCTCTGTCACGGCCCGAAGCTTGGCTGGATCTGGGAGGATGCCGTCCTTGGACACCACGTATCCTAGTATCGTCAGCTGCCGTGCTGCAAATCGGCACTTCTTGAGGTTCAGTTGTAGCCCGGCGTCGCTCAAGCGCGTCAAAACCTGCCGCAGGCGTTGAAGGTGTGTTGAGAAGTCCGGGGCGAAAACGACGACGTCGTCGAGGTAGCATAGGCACGTGTGCCATTTCATGTTGCGCAGAACGGTATCCATCATGCGCTCAAAGGTCGCGGGCGCATTGCACAGCCCAAACGGCATGACGTTGAATTCGTACAAGCCGTCGGGTGTGACAAACGCTGTCTTCGGTCGAGCGTCATCAGCCATGGGGACTTGCCAGTACCCTGAGCGCAAATCGAGCGATGAAAAGAACTCTGCTCCTTGCAGGCTGTCAATGGCATCGTCTATTCGAGGTAGGGGATAGACGTCCTTACGGGTGATCTTATTGAGTCGTCGGTAGTCCACACAGAACCGCACAGAGCCGTCCTTCTTCGCAACGAGAACGACAGGAGACGTCCACGGGCTGTTTTAGGGTCGAATAACATCGCGGCGAAGCATGTCTTCGACTTGCTCGGTAATTACACGACGCTCTGTCGGCGACACACAATATGGACGTTGCCGCAGTGGTGGTTGGGCGCCAGTGTCGATGCGATGCGTGACAGCAGACGTGCGGCCGAGAGAAGTTTGCGCTACATCGAACGAAGAACGAAATTCTTCCAACAGGCATAAAAGCTGGGAACGCTCGACCGACGTAAGGTGTTCAGCAATCGAGGAACCAAATAAATCAGCGGGTGACGAATCAGATGTGGAAACGGCACTGAGCGAATGGGAGTTGGCGCAGTGCGTGTCACCCGGTGCGTCCATAACTTGTGCGTCTTCGAGGGCTTCAGCTCTGCCGAGACATTCCCCTCGCACCAACCTAACAATGTACGGGAATGGGTTCGTAACAAAAATGTCGGTGTCGCCCTGAATGACTTTCACGGTCGCAAATGGCACCAACAAGCCTTTTCTAGTGAAGACGCGGTCATATGGAGAGAGGAGTGCAACGGCGTCGGCGAGACCGGTGCAGCAGACTGACACAGCCGTTGACGAGTTTGCAGGAAGTGTGGTGTCGTCTTTGACGAGTACCTTGGTTGCAGCCGGTGGACTGTCCGCCGGCGTCAAATCTGAGAATGGTGAGAGCTCTATTTCGGCTGGTGCGCAACGAATTACGGCGGCGTGACGGGCGAGAAAATCCCATCCCAGGATGACGTCGTGAGAGCATGAGGAAATTATGATGAATTCGACGGCGTACAGAGCGTCCTGAATCATGACACGGGCTGTGCACACCGCTGTCGGGTGAATACTGTGAGCGCTGGCTGTACGGAGGGAGAGCCCGGAAAGTGGCGTCGTCACTTTTCGTAGTAGTCGGCTAAATTTAGCGTCCATAACGGAAACGGCAGCTCCAGTGTCTACAAGGGCCGATGTGCGCACACCATCTACAAACACGTCTACTACGTTTGATGGGCTTTGCTGAGGGCTTTGGCTGTTCGATAGCGTCGCAGCCCTTGCCTCTTGGACTGCGACGACTAGTTTTCCTGGTCTCGTGCGACCGGACGAGGCCGCATCGGTGACAGTGAGCGGCGTCGTGGGGACGGTGACCGACGGGTAGATGGACCTGGGCGTGACGTCGGTGACATAGGCGGCAGCGGGTCATAATACGGGCGGCTGGACTGGTTGGTGACGGCTGATCCGACTCGAGGCGGCTGTACGCGGTTGCAATAGCGGGCTACGTGACCGGCGCAACCGCACGCAAAGCATATCGGGCGGTTGTCGGAAGTGCGCCATCGGTTTGCCGGGCTAGGTCCCATCCACGTGGCAGGACGCGAGGGACAGGGTGGCTGCTGATATGACGACTGCATGGTTGGCTGCAGTCGGGGCGTATGGACGATGTCGGCGTACGCAGCCGGCACACTCGCTTCGAAGGCCTGAGGCCTGGTGACGGCTCCTGCGTATGTTAGCGGAGGCCCCACAGGGAGCGCTGGGGGTGGCCTGGCTGCAACTTGTGCGTAACTGAGCGGCGCAGCCGCCGGAGGGGGCTGGTTGTATTCCGGCATAACCTCCGCGATTTCCTGCTCGATAGCCCGGCGTAGGGGAGGCAGCAGTGTGGTCGACGACTGTACCACATCCTGCGGGTGAGACAAGGCCAGTAAGGAGAACTGGCGGGCAATTTCCTCCCGCACGAACGACTTGATTTCGGCGAGTAAGACTGAGTGGTCCGACACGGCCGACAAGCCAGCGAGATCGGCGTCGCGTGATGGAGGTCGACGCGTCATCAGCCGGTGCCGGCGTAGCTCCTCGTAGCTTTGGCACAGCGTGATGACCTCTGCCACAGTGCGAGGGTTTTTGGCGAGTAGCATGGTGAAGGCATCGTCGTCGATGCCTTTCATGACGTTCCGGATCTTGTCGGCCTCGGACATGGTTGCGTTGGCTTTCTTGCACAAGTCGAGCACGTCTTCAATGTAGCTCGTGAAAGACTTGCCGGACTGCTGGGCTCGTTCACGTAACCGCTGTTCGGCTTGCAGCTTGCGAACGGCAGGGCGGCCAAACACGTCGATGATGGCGGTCTTGAAAGCGGACCACGTAGCGAAATCGGATGCGTGGTTGTTGTACCAGAGACTTGCCACACCCGCCAGGTAGAAAACGAGGTTGCTCAGTTTGCCAGCCTCGTCCCATTTATTGGGGACGCTCACACGCTCGTAGATCGCGAGCCAGTCCTCGACGTCGGTGCCATCCGCGCCGGTGAAGATAGGAGGGTCGCGGATGCGGGGGACACCCGGACATGGCGTCGGTGCAAGAGGAGGCGTTTGCTGGGCGGCGTCTTGAGTCATGGTAGCAGGCACGGTACGGGATCGAAGCTCCAAGGGCATCGAATGCGGACCGTAGTTGTTTAAAGGGCACAGCACTCTCCGCCAAATTGTCAAGACGTTTATTAACGGCGACTCAGCGACGGCGGACGGCAGCGACAGTCAAAGCGGGGCCGACTCTCTGCACGAGGAGCGTGCTCTCAGAGAAGAGAACGACCCACTGGAAGGCGCTCGAGAGGACGACCCATTACTCAGTAGGAACGCTTCGCTACAATACCTTTAACTGTCTGCGTCACTTCTGCTACTGTTTAGATACTTATATACCACTTGAGTTTAGTGTTATGTAAAGGCGATGTTGAGAACAAATATATAATAATCCGGACGCACCTGGAGAATACAGTAACAAGAAACCTGCTTATTATTAAGTAATATAGCGAAATAGAGTTTGCGTTGTTATAACGGAAGGTAATAGGAGTCATCTTAAATATGTTAGCAAAGGTATTCGAGAAACATTTCTGAACCAAATTTGCGCCGTTTTTCTCGTGAGCGTCGTAAGGAGCCGTTTTACGCTATTTTCCATATGCACTGAATTTAGTTGCCATACGTCTCAGGGGTTACCCGCCACGGTGGTCTTGTGGTTACGGTGCTCGACAGCCGACCCGAAGGTTGCGGTGGCCGCATTTCGATGGAGAGAAAATGCTAGAGACCCGTGTACTTATCATATGCAGCTTTTCTGGACACCAGCGGCCTAGTTCGCGTGAACGACACCACGTGGCGTATCGACCTTAAAGAATTCAAAAGTCCCGCCATGACGTATGCAGTGACGCGGCACTAAATAAAAGAGAACCAAAAGAAACAGTACACACGCACCGAGACTGTCGCTTCACCTCAGTGCGCAGAAAAGAGAGCGCTGTGTGTCGGCGTTATCTCGACGGCGACGACTGGCAATGAATCGGCAGTTTTTCTAGACGTGCCACGCCAAATGTCTGGCCGTCATAGACGCGCCCGCGATGCATCAAGAGAATCGTGCTTTTATTTGTTTGTTTAGTTTCTTGCGCTGCCGTACCGGTGGGATATTGAAGCAGCATGCTGCTTTCCGAGTTTCTTTTTTCAGCTAGCGGGAACCATTATGTTTGGGTACGAACAGAATATTGTGGTTGCATAATAACCAAATTTCCTTTGGTGTACCACTTGGGTGATGCTTGTTTGCTCCTTGCGTTACCTCAAATTAGAACTGGATAAGTTTGAGGACGCTAGGAATGAGAGTAAAAAAAAGGAAGTTAAAGATAGTTTTTATTTGTTTTCATTTAGTTCTTATTGAAATGTGGCTGCCACCGCAAGCTTGGCGCCGTCAAAGCGGGTGTGCAAAAATGATACAGTCGTTGGAAGATGATCTTGTACACCGGAAAATGTGAACTTGGTTAGTTTTTTTGTTAAGAATGAGCGTATAGTAGAACGTATACGACTAACGTGTTGTGTAATAATCTCTAGATCTGCCGTCTATCCCGCTAAAAAAGGCAATTATCTATCATAATTGCATTTCTTCTTTTTCTTTTTTTTCCCCCTTTTTTTCTCACGGTCGACTGACTCATATGCTCGAGGTGATTGTCTTGAATACTGTTGGCGCAGATACACCAATAGGTTACTCTAATGGGCTGGAAGTTCTCCTGAAGCTCTCTTTTCATGTTCTGTAGGCGCAGTCTCTTTCAACTTTGCACTACAGCAAGCACAAAGTCGATCATGAATCACCTACTGGCCCAATCGTCCACTTTGATCAGCACAAAGAAATTCAGAAGAGCGAATTTTGGCGTTTTTGCGCTGACAACAACGATTGTTAATGCAACATAATATAGTAACTATTCCTACAATCTCTCAAAATCACTTCTTTATTCTGTATCACTCCTGAAGTAGAATACAAAATGCAATTGACTTGCTCAACAACGGGTCACAAGACACATCAGAGAAAAGCGAACCCTTTAATTTCCCCTTCTTTCGTTCACCCAGCATATGAAAATTTCTTCAGTTGTGAGTGGAGCTCCTTCTGTTGCCAGGAAGATGTGCAGGCGTTCCAAAGGAAATCTTAAGCCTTTCTTTCCAGGAGGTTCCCTTAAGAGAACAATGGTGTTTATGCGCACAGGAATTTTGATTAGTAGTTTTTCGCTCGTAGCAATGACTGAAAAATGCCAGTCTTCAGCCAGATAAAGCCTAGTGAAAGCTGCTTTATCCCTTAATATCTACTGCTTTTCAAGCAGTAGTCTTCTTCCTCTGAAAGCCCAACGGAAAATGACCCATGTCGAATAGAATGATTACAGCTCCGCTCGAGGGTCTTCAAAACCGGAGCTTTTTTTTTGTACCTCATGATGCAAAATATCAGCCGCGTATTGAATCCTGGAATCTTCTGGCTTGATAGGAATGTCAAAGCTGCGAAGACATTCCTGGTTGGGATTCTTTTTTGGCTCAAACGTGTAGGCCCACCTTGAAAGTCCCTTCCACTGTATCGGGTAGCCTTGCCTCTGTTATAGAAAGGGGAAGCATAGTAAAATAGACTATAAGAAATTAATAATTCAATCGGAAATTTTACTGCAACATAAAAGTTGCCATAGAAATACGCGCCAAAGGGACTAAGAAAAATTAATAATGTTTCAGAGGACTCGATAACTGGCATGTAGCTTCGACTTTTTTTAATAGGGATATCTGCACGCAGGTGTGAAGCCTGGTTAATGCGCATCGATAGCACAGTGCTACCATAGATGCAAGCATTTTAGAAAACACCCTGTAGACATGGTATTCCTTCTCAGCTTTGTCTGAGTGGAAATAGCTAACAGAATTTTTCCTGTCAATCAGGTAACATGTTATTTTTTTTCTTAGATTAAGTTATTTAAACACGCGTGTGCTGTACAGCGCAGAGCCACCATTTAAGGCAGATTTTGTAGTGACACAGAAATTACCTCCTTGATAGTGAGAAAGTTTAAATATATACGCACAATAACCCTCTCAATGTTTACTTATGGACAAATATTTGTGAACGTAGATTTTGAGGTGAGCATGAGTGAGGTCACGTCGTTTTAGAATAAATGCTTACTCTATGACTATATACATTCGCGACGTGCTTTCTTAAACGCACAAGACTCTGGTGGGAGACTAATGGCTGTGAATTGCAGTGACATAAACGAGCTTTTTTTTTTTTCGCCATATCATTAGTACTTGTATTTTTAAATTGCGGTTTGAAAGTCACGACAACGGCATGTCGCGTTGCCTGACGGCCAAGCCTTTATAGTGCACGAATTAAATGTTCAGAATGCTGCACGCAGTCCGCTGCTTGCTATCTAGTAAAAAAAAATGTGCTTAAAATTAATCCGCACCTAGGCATCCTCGTTTTATTCTGGCCCCGCCACGGTGGTCTAGTGGTTATGTCGCTCGACTGCTGACCCGAACGGCGCGGAATCGAATCCCGGCGGCGGCGGCGGCTGCATTTTCAACGCAGGCGAAAATGTTTGAGGCCCGTGTACTTAGATTTAGGTGCACGTTCAAGAACCCCAGGTGATCGAAATTTTCGGAGCCCTCCACTACGGCGTCTCTCATAATCGTATCGTGGTTTTGGGACGTTAAACCCGAGATGTTACTATCATTATCGCTTTGTTCTGTGCTTACAAAATGGTAAAAGGAGTTGACGTTGAGAAGCGGCGTTGCCTTCGCGACTACTAGTAAACGCATGTCCAGCAACGGCGCATGCGCGCGGCGTTTTCTACATTGAATGAACTTGCAGGCAGCACACATTAAAAACGGGAAAAAATGCCTTCACTAGCGTGTACTAGTATAACATTTATTACTTAAAACAAACTTCAACAGTAAAGCAAAATAACTGCAAAACTTCCGGCCCCTGACCTTGGCCCCGGCCGGGCGCATGCCGCGTGTACGAGCACTCCCCGCGACAGTCTGTCGGCCACTTCCGCATGGCAGTCCACGGTCCCTTCTTTGCTTATTCCTGACGCGTGGAACATGCGCGCTGCCACCGGAGCAAGCCTGGTTTCGCAGCTGTTGGGGGCGAGGGGGTTTATGGGCGGTGATTCCCACTATATATATATATATATATATATATATATATATATATATATATATATATATATATATATATATATATATATATATATATATATATATATATATATATAGTGTAGATTAATGGTTCAATGGGCGGTTCTTTTAGAGTAATGGGTATAACATAACGGAGGCGTTGTCAACACACTGACCTCCATTAAAAAGGCTGGACGGCGCATCCCCGCTGTGCGAGGCGGGCGCTGGTGAAGCCACCGGAAGGTCCCCTGTTTGTCCCGGAAGCTGGCGTCTTCTGTCCGTCTCAGTCGCAGAATTCAAATATTCTCGGGTGGCAGCTGTTGTTATGATCGTTTTTCTTTTTTATTTTTTCAGACTCTGCGATTACGCCTCACTTTAAACGCCGACGAACGCTACACGAAAGATGACAGACGCCGTGCCGACACCGTCCGAATATGGCGGAGTGCTGCAACGTACAAAATGCGTAAAGAGTACAGCAACTTTGAGTTACTTACGCGTGAAATGTCTTCCCTGACGACTTTTCCGGTCGAATCGTACAGTTTACTGCGCTACAGGCAGGTATTTCTTTAAAAGAAGAACAGAAAAGCTCTCTTCCGGGACAAAAACGGCGGCTTCCGGTGGCTTCACGCCCGCGTGCACGATGCGCCATCCAGCTCCTCCTAGTGGACATCAGTGTGTCAACAGCGATATACACATTTTTTATAAAAGTCCTACAACAACGTCTCTTGTCGTTTTCGACACGAACTCCACGTCGATGCGGAAATACTTTGCCGCAGCTGGCATGAAACTGTAGCGACTAATTACCAAAAAAATCGTCAATTAATTTTTCAATTATTGACTTCAGGGCTAGTGTTTATATTACAGAGTTGTAGTGCTTGCCAATTTATGGCATACTTGTTCTTTAGAAATCGCGAAAGTTGCACATAGTCCTAGATATTCATCTTCGAACTTGACGGGCGAAATGGAAACTGATCTCGCCTCAGAAAAGCTGCAGCCGCTCCACGCAAAAAAAAAGAAAGAAAAAAAACAAGAAAGAAGGAACGGAAATGATGTCAGAAAGCAAACAATAGCAAAATAAAAAGTGGCTCCGCTTCCGCCCCCGTACCTCAAGGCACGTCCGGAATGGCAGACCCGAAAAACTACAAGCACCGCTCGGAGCAGGCAGCACCTTAATGTTTGGCCAGCTTCGCGATTGTTATCAATTGTTCTGTTAAGATTACACGCAGACACGTGTAGTCAATCTTGTTCTGGAGCCTACGCGAGCACCAGAGATTACTCTGGAAGGTTCGATCACTAATGTATAGACCAAGGTCAATCTTGTATAGACGCTTTTCCGTAAGAGATGTGCGCGCCGCCAACTCGAGCTAATAAGGAATGTTCTGTTTTGTGCCTGGTGACATGTGCAGTCGCGCTCACTATGACTTGCAACATGGAAGCACGTGGCCTCAGGAGATCAAAGATTGTGCATGGCTTCAACGCCACCTATTTCTAAAACCAAATGATATTTTCTGTAATGGGAATCATCCCCAATCGCAAGAACAACATTTATTTTATGAAATAAAGGCCACTTGAAGCCTTGATCAGTCTTTGAGCTCGTGAGGCTACCCGCTCCAGCGTTGCAAGTCATATTGAGCGCAACTGTACTTATGATAATGTCAGAAAACGTCGGGTGCATCGAGCCAACCCTAGCGTATTCGTCCACTGCAGCACAGTTTGTTTAGTTGTTCAAGAGACAAAGCTGCTAGGTTAGAAAAATAAACATAAATATTTTGGGTTTGATATCCTAAAATCACGTTATGATTATGAGGGATGCTACGGGAGGGCTGTTGAAATTTTGACCACCTGGTTGTGTTGAGCGTGCACCTAGATCTAAGTAGATGGGCCTCTAGTATTTCACAACCATCGAAATCGCCGCGGCCCGGAATCGATGACCCTTCAGGGTCAGCACTCGAGCACCATGGCTACTAGACCACCGCTGCGGGTAAAAAACGACAACGTTAGCAGCTCAATATGGCCACATCGAAACCTGCATATATACACAGGTAACCGCCCTATGGGTATCCCCCTCCGATTAAAGCCCAGAGTGTGAAGAGTGGACGATAAATTCGGGCACTATCTGTTCGAGAGCAGATTCACCGTATTAACTTATACTGCTGCCTGGACGTGGATGTTTTCCAAGTAATAGCTCAAGTACAAATTTGTCCGGTTGTTTATCACGCTACAAGAATGTGATTTCGACGTGCGACATCACGATGGTGTCTCGAATAACATCAACGATGCCATCTCACGAAACCCACTCATGCCATGGAAGGAAACAGGCAAACCACATATATTTCGCCCGAGTACTTATGCTCGGAGCCCAACAAGAGGACAAACGCTTAGCGCCAGTCATTGCCTGTATAAGGAGTGCAGATGCAAACCCGATATTTGCAATACGCAATCACGTACATACTTTACCATCATGAATTGCACAAGACTTTTCGGAAAAACGATACCTCCTCGCCGTTCCGAAATGTTTTCGTACAGAAATACTATAAGCCGTTCGTGATGACTCCCAAGGAGGGCACATCGGCCAATGATCTATGCTCCGTGAGCTACAAGAACCCTTCAGGTGGACGAACATGTAAAGCAATGTGCGCACTTAAGCCACCTGCTGCGAAGCGCGTCAACAATTTAAGCGCCTGCCGGGGCGCCATTCTGGCTGCTAACACAGATAATGCCCGATAAAATGTCCATGCAAGGCAATATATATATATATATATATATATATATATATATATATATATATATATATATATATATATATATATATATATATATATATATATATATATATATATATATATATATATATATATATATATATGTGTGTGTGTGTGTTTGTGTGCGTAGTGTAATGACAATGGCGTCGCGTGGAACTCCGGTAATTAGCGAACAGTCGGCGATGGTGTGGCGGCAGCCGAAAATCCGGCGTATGCCGACGCCAAGCAGCGCAGTTGGTATGTGAGCTGCGTGAAGGCACACCGGAGATCTCTACGGCTCTGGACTGAGCTTGCTTCAAGGTCTTGTGAGGCAGCTGCAGCTGAAAGGGCCTTCATTGTGCACAATGAAGGCATAGCGGCCGGATACAGCTCGGAGCACCGCGCTATCCGGGCGTTAATCTCGTCGCGGAGTGGCGCGATGGAACGCAACAGCTCCGCGGCGCTGTCGGATGAGGCGCAGAAGGAGCGAGGACTCACGTCCGCGAAGTATGCGGTGGTAGCAGCACGTCCAAGGAAGCCTGAACGGCGTCCCTTGGATGCTCACGCGTTGGAACAGTCCTGGGCATGGGGTGCATGTCACGAGAAGCGTATGCGAAGTTTCCAGACGACAGGAATCCGTGCGGATTCTCAGACGAAGGTGGTAGCATGGTTCCTGGCAGGTCGTACGCTGGAACCACCGAAGAGGCATGGACGCCGTCCGCGGATGATTCGATGCGTGGCGGCAGCAGCGGTCGAGTCGTGGAGTCCATGATCGAGGAAGCGTGGACGGCGTTCCTTGGATGGAGAGACCCGTGCTGCCGACGACCCTCGAGGGCAGGTGGCTTCATCTTCAAGGTTCGATTCGCGTCGTAGGCTGCGCCATTGTAAGGAACGAGACAGAGACGGCACCCGTTTGCTTGCTTGCTTGTTCCTTGCATTTCGCTCACACCCACAACGGGGGATTGGCCAAGAAGCCGGCGGTTGCAGTCAATTGGAACATTGGGTTTAAAAAAATGAAAATAAAAAAAATCAGGGAAAGGGAAAAGTGACTTTTCTTTCAAGCAGAATAAGGCCATTCTCGTGATACGAGAAAAGGAAATAAAGAAATAAATAAGATTTTGTTCTGAGGGAGGGCGGACGCGAAACAATAAATTCATAAACAATGGATTAGCAAGGTAATCTCATTGTCAATCAGGATTTCGCAGAGGGCCCCGCAGACGTTCCTTTTACTGAATTCCAATGAAGCAGCCCCAAAGGAGAGGATATTTAGAGTACTTAGTGATATTCCTAATTTTTTAAATAAAATCCTGGGCCAGCTGTTCTATGCTCTGAACCTCCTCTTCCTCTGCCTCGATCTAACTGCCCGCGCACCCGAACTTCGAACGACGCCGTCGACTGGGTGGCGACCGTAAAAGCAATCGGAGCTCGCGAGTGCTGGACGGATCAGCAGAAGTGGTGCATGGCCGTAGACCGCCTTCGAAACGGTGCCACGGCGTGGCACAGGTACGAAGGCGTGCGGCTGCAATCCTGGGCCGAGTGGAACACCAGGCTCATAGCTGCCTTTGTACCGATTGACTACCACCTCGCTGCCACCTCTCAGTCCAACCCCACCGCTACCGAGGATGGAGCTCTGAAGGGGCACCACCTCGAGGCTGTTACTGCGCAGTGCAGCTTACCACCACAACAAGTCGAGACAACATTCTCTCCACAGCAGTTGGTAACGCGTCCCCAAGCTCATCTTTCCTTCGGGACTTGGACGTGCCGGCTCCTCTAGTGCTTCACACGCTACCGATTCAGAAGGCGGACGAGTGCATGGCCATCAGCAACGTCTCTTCAGACTCGTCGGAGCCACATCCCCGACTTCAAGCGCAAAAATTGGCCGCGTGCGCAGATGGCCACCTTGTGCTAAGCGAGCCATAAAATGTAGCAGGGGAACTCAGCAGAACAGCGCCGGAAGAGCCACCTATACCACCTCCAGAGCCGTTGGGCATCGATGAAAAGAAAGAGAGTGAGCGCGCCGTTGCTAACGTGGAGAATTTGGCTGAAGAAAAGCATTTTTCAGTTCTCCCAAAGCCACTGAATGTTCGAAACGAATGTCCGAACTGTCTTTCCGACGCTGACAATCATGTGGATGTAACCGAAAGGAAGCCAACCCAAGTGCCTCCCACGGGGCCTCCTCGGATGCTATTCCGGCATCCTCTTCCGGGCATGCTGCGTCCACCGTTACCTCTGCAACAAAGCCAAAGCCGGCAGCCAGAAGCATGTTTTACGGGTCAGATGACGTCGCAGCGTGGCCGAGATCGACCACTGCGATGCAGCCACAGTCGCCCACCAGAGACACTGCCGGCAGCTCCACGCGCTCGCAGTCATGGCCGAGTGTGATGACAAAGACTCCGACGTTCGGGCGCGCGGGCAGTTAGATCGAGGCAGAGGAAGAGAAGGTTCAGAGTATAGAACAGCTGGCCCAGGAACTTTTCTTCAGAAAAGAAATTTCTGAAGGTCCGGTGCACGTGTAGTTGCAGAAATGAAGGAGCACGCTTACGAAATTGCATATTTTTACTCATTTACGTTTCGGCCGTGGCACGGCCTTCGTCAGAATGACGAATGGCACGGCCTTCGTCTCATTCTGACGAAGGCCATGCCACGGCCGAAACGTAAATGAGTAAAAATATGCAATTTTCGTAAGTGTGCTCCTTCATTTCTTCAACTATATATATATTATATATATATATATATATATATATATATATATATATATATATATATATATATATATATATATATATATATATATTAGAACGGGTATAAGCCGGACAAGGATGAGAGGAAGAAGACGTGAGTTGGCGCAGTCTACCGACGCCATCATTACGCGACGATCAATCTCGCCTATAAATAACCACGCTTAAACCTCAACATTAATAGTAACAGTACTCCGGTGGAGGTGCTGGGTAGTGCGACCAAAATGACGGAGCCGCTACCGCCAGGTCTACGCCGAAGCCGACTCCTCGTTCACCTGCCTCAACACTGCCGGAGATCAAACGGTGCAACAACGTGATTATTTGCTTGTAATAAAACAGGAAAATTTGGTTGTCGAAGAAATGTTTTAGGCACTCGATCAAACTTTTAAATGCCTTAGGCATATAGGATATAGAAAGACAGACGGGAAACGCTCCATTTTTGAGACGCTGGAAATCAAACAAATAGCACCATGTCCTTTAGGATGAACAACTATACTAGCCCTGAAAGGCATGGAGGTCAAACGCAATCGGAAACGGTCAGTCCTTGCAGCTGTTTGTATAGGAGCTTGTCGAAGTAGACAAAAGCTTTAAAAGGGTATGGGCTTGAGCTTGTTGGTAAGGCTTCATGGGTTCGAAACAGCGCGTAAAGTACGAGGACACAGAAAGAAACAGACAGGACCAGGCGCTTACACACACACACACACACACACACACACACACACACACCACACACATATATATATATATATATATATATATATATATATATATATATATATATATATATATATATATATATATATATATATATATATATATATATATATATATATATATATATATTACGCGCACAGGCAAGGTTTAAAGGGGCTGTTTAACTAGCACAGAGACACAAAAGACCGTGGTGATCGCAGGAGCAGCGTCTTCTTTCTCTTACCGCTTCTCTCGGCTTCCTCTCGCAGGGACACCTCGTAACAATATATATATATATATATATATATATATATATATATATATATATATATATATATATATATATATATATATATATATATATATATATATATATGTATACATAAATAAGAACTCGACACGAACAAGCAAGGCTAGCTTGATCTGTTCATATAGCTTGATGAACCATTACCGTAAAACCACGGTGATACGATCACAGCTCATACGAATTTTGGGGCGATACGAATTTTTCTTTGGTCCCGGCCAAGGCCCATTGGCCTGCAATGTAATGGAGTATGGTTGTTGCGAAGAAATTTTTACCCCGCGACGTTTGATACGAATGTACCCTACCGCCCAGGTACGAAGAGGTGCTGTATCCGCGCTGTCGCGGAAGACGCACCAAGCACGTGCGAGCGCGGGAACGCAAGCGCGGGCACCGCCAAATCGCCAGAATCACGTTGTAAGAACAATATTCTTGCGGTCAGAATAAACCTTCAGAGACGCGTCACGGGCTCCGAGATATCGTGCGCCAATCTTTCAGGCTCTAATGTGCCTCCGTGTGCGTTCGCGTTTACATTACAGAGGGCATTGGCGCCCTGCTTTTTTTTTTTTCTAACGCATCGACGTGGGCTCCTGTCGTCCTGTTTGAACACGTGCCTGCCTCGTGCACCAGAAATCCTATGAAAGGAGGACCAGGCCCGAAAGAAGGCGAGGATGGTCTTGGCAAAGGAGTCAGGCCTCACAACGTCAACATGCGCCACTGTTGAGGTCGCACTTGTGCAGGCACGGCCGTAAATCTCCCAATAACATCCCCAACACCTTCGCGATCATAAAAGCATAACATAGGACCACGGTTCTGAAATTTTGTGGCCTTGATCTATCCCGTCAAAGCACTTCTTCCGTCACTCTCGCCGCAGTATACTCCTGTGTCATGCGAAAAAGCATGCTAGAATTCGGACGGGGCTACTGCTGTCGCGGGTCACAACGCACCTGTTTCATTAAAGACGCTCTTACGGGCCGTATATTTACGAGTGCTGGTATGATTGCCGACAGCTAAAAACTTAACTGACAATCATTCAGGGTTCTTCCTGACGTTGCTGCGGCCCTGAAAAACAATAAATGAATATGTACACCAGCTTTTTTTTTCCTTTTTTTTTGTCGCATTATAATTTTTCATGCTTTCTGGTGATACGAATTTTGGATGATACGAATATTTTTGGTGGTTCCGTGAGATTCGTATCACCGAGGTTTCACTGTATTGGGTTTCGCGAACACAGTGCGAAAGACAATAAAGTGAGCACGGAATACTTGGCTCATTGAATCTTTAATGCGAAAAGCGCTTGTTAGTTTTGAAGTCTTCTTTCTCTCTGTTTTCATTCACTCTGCTGTACATTGCTGCTGACAAGGGTACCTGTTCCGAACAACTCAGCAGTAAATACAACATGCACCTGTCCATGCCTGAACATTCCTCTTAGTGATTGCTCTTTCAACGGCGTGAAGTGGCGTTGCGGCAACAAAGGCCGTGTGTCATCGGCTAATATTCCCGATGAAATTACCTATGCTGGGTCAGGAAAGCAGCATACAATTAAGAACGTGTAGAAAGGGTGTGGTTTCGCCTCACAAAAATTAGTCCTGATATCTTGCATGCTTCTCGATTGTATTATCGCCGCGCGCCTGGCACTTCCAGATCACGAATGGCATGCACGTTATCAGCGTGAGACAGCATTCTTCAGGAAAGTGGCGACCGCCGAGAAATTCAGTAAAGAAACGCAAGCCAGCAGCAAAGCAGCCGGTGGAAGATCTCTCCGTCGTTGCCATGGCAACGGCGCGAGGCCGCGCTTTGTCGCGCTTCCGCGTCTGCTTGCCTACCGTTTCGCCGTCTGTTCCGCGCACAACCGGTCCCGCCGCCGTCGCCGCCGGCCTGCTGGCCCGGCGGGAAAGGGGGGGGGGAGGGAGAGGGGTTATTCATACCTTATGTATGTTCGTGCGTGCGTTTTTATGTGTGCGTGTATGCAGACACAAGCCTTAAAGCTTTCGGAAGGAGTTCAAACACCACCCCTCCCCGGCTAGCTACACAATGTTTGCTAGCGAGGAGCACATCACAGCAGGGCACCATCTCTGACGCCTCAAAGCGGCAAATGTAGATGTGCGCACACCGCTCAACGAGAAGCGGATCCGAGACCATGATTCCTTCAGGAGCTTCGCCCAAGCTCTTCATCATTCACCCGTGGATAGGCTGTAATTTTGCAATTCGTTGCTATCGTTACTGAAGAGCACTGTGTCGTCTGGAAATCGTAGGTTGTTGAGCGGTTCTCTGTCAACCTTGATTCCCGTTTCCTCCCAGTCTAGCTGCTTAAACACTTCCACGAAGCTCGCGGTGAACAATATTGCGGATATCGCATCTCCTTGTTTTACTCCTTTGTTGATCCCATTTATTATTTCGGAGGTGCTGGCCAGTTACAGCACCAGGGAGGCCAAGTACTGTTCTGGTGAGGCAGTGAGCGTTCTGAGAAAGCACAGGGAATGTATTCCAGTCAGTTGCCCCGCAGCTACCAAGTGACACTCACGAGGGAGGTGCTATAGCAGTCAGTTCTACTTCTACCCTCCCTTGCTTAAACGACTGCACGCTGCAGTCGAGCGCATCGGATAGGTCACACGGACCTATCCGATGCAGCGCACAGTGCTTTGGGATGTTAAAGGAGAAGGCACGCTGGTCTTTTCTGTTCACGTAGGACGATAGATATGACAAGAGGTGAATAAAAATCCCAATTTCACTTGCGGTGCGATGCAACCAGTGCGATAGCAACAAATGAAGTAAGGCTGGCAGCTAACTCTTCTAGATCCAGACTCGCGTAAATCTACAAAATGGTGCTGTAAGAGAACCCAGCCACTCCATGCAGGAAAGGGGATTTCGCACAGTCTCTGCGTTGAGAGCGCAGCATGTAGAAGGGTATACGAGCCGTCCGCTAATGCCTGTCGAGATAGCGATTTTGATTTCTTTGAAGTTAGGGCGAAATCATTGCACTGCTGTTGAAAAAAAAAACTCGAATAATGTTTCCTATTCTTTGATTGGCTTAATTATCTGCTGGTTTCATTAGTTGTGTCTAACAAAAAAAAACAACCCCTCGAACAATTCCCCTTCGTTAAGATTGCGACAGACACTTGCGTTAGCCCTAACGTAAAAAGCAACTGCAAAAGTGTCTAACTTTGTCATTTATTTACTATGCCTCGTTTTTCTAAGCTTTGTTCGTTTCCTTTACGTTGGTGAATTGTAGGTACCTGAGAAGATCGTTACGAAATCATGAGAACGGAGAAATAAGTTTCCACCACAATACGCGTACAAAAAGTTCGAAAGAGCTTTGTTCACCATAACTTGATCGGACGTTCTGTTCCTTACGACGTTCATAAAAGGATAAAGTAAGAATTACAAATGTAGCTCTGACCGATATGATACGCGTGGAGTGTTTAAACATACACTAAAAGAGTAATAAAATAACGAGAAAAAGAAACGGCAGCTCGAGATTGCAGTCAAAAAACGAAACCGAAACGAAAACTCTTCTTTGTTTCGGTGGCGACATCCCGTGTGAAGCTGTGGAACTAAGTCACGGGCTGAAAAAAAAAATGATGATCCGTCGCCAGGAATCGAACCGCTGACGGCACGGTGATGCCGCGCTCTGAACTTGAGCGATTAGCTCGCTCGGCCGCGGTCGACGGCCTTGTGGCTGGTGGTAGGCAAGGGTTTATCAATTTACCACAAGCATTTGAAGGACCGTGTTTCAAAAAACGCGTTAGGGAACAATGTTCCGCGAATTGCGGCAAGTTGAGAATGGCTTCAAACGAAAGCTGAGTGCCAGGACTACATGTGATTTCCTGACCATTAACGTAACTTGCTTAGTTTTACGACAGTGACCGTTTTTGTCTCGAAAAACCGGCCACATTTTTCGCCGTTTCCATAGACTCCCATTGTACAATCTTTAACTGCTCTGGGAACAAAATTGAAGCTTACTGCAACATGATCGCTGCAGTCTTCTCGTCCGTTTAGGTTCCCAGAAGCGCTCTGTGGTCTGCGTTTTTCAACATTCACCCTCTACGCTTAATTATTCGGGAAAAACTCGCCAGTTCCATTGAAAACGCGCTAGCTTCGCGCCGGGGCCGCCAGGGGCGCTGGCTGTGATGTGTCCACAAAAGCTGGATATGAAGTACGATTTAGAAAATTATGTATTGGAAATCCATTCAACAAGCGCAGCTTAGTTTTCATTATATGCTTGTCACATACCTACAATAAAATTTGTAAATTTCTTCTCGCTTTCGTGGTTCGCGCTTGCTTGGGAAGTTCAAAAACAGATGTGGTCTTTGTGCTTGAAACAGTAAAATACTAGAATATTCTGTGTAGCAAACTGCACAAATGTATATTTATCGCTTTTATTATTATTACTAATAATATATTATTCTTCCAGGGAAAGAAACTCATATTAGCTGAAATTTATTTCGAAGGGTTATAGAAACCTTCTTTAAGGCCAGCGTTTCAGAATCGATATGAAAACTTTTGTGTGATCTTTGCTTTTTTTCCAGGTCCGCACGTATTAACCTAAGTGTCATGAACCAAACAAACATCACTACGCTTCAAGTTGACTTGCTGAGTAAGCTAATACAGCAGCCTACATAGGCCCACCACATTAATATTTATCCGCATAGTTTCCTTAAAAACACGGAAGGTTTCAACCAGTGGTAGTAAGATTGTGAATTTCATGAGCACTTCATCGACAGTCAGACGTTTTACAGCCATCAGCACGGTTAACTTGAACGTTTAGCCTCGTGGCCTTGACCGGCTTCGACTGACAGCAGCGCCGCCACGCGTGGACGTGGTAAGTTTGCAGTCGAACACACCCACTCTGGCAGGTCCGTTTTCGCCACGTTACGCTCGTGGCTGTGTTCTCACGCGCACCCATGCAGTTAGTTTCCGCATGCTTACCTCGGCGCGTGAGCTGTCCCACGCAATGGTTCATTGCCGAGATCAGCATGCGGCAACGAATTTCGTGGGCGCGCATGAGAACGCCGCCACGAGCAAAACCTGGCGAAAATGGACCTGCCAAGTGAGTGTATTCGACCCGCCGGTGAGACAGAAGAGAAGCTGAAATTTACCAGTGAAATCGACCCGCGTCAGCAGAAGCCGGCTGGAGCCACGCAGCAGATCGTTAGAGTTAACCGTGCTGACGGCTGTACGTAACTCTGCCTTGAGTGAACGCAGCATTTTTAAGTTGAAAAATATGGGGGGCTCTAATGCCAACAAAATATTACTATCTGGCTTTCCACAGCGCACTGGGCTGGGCAACATCGTTCTAAAGAGGCGATCAAGGTAGTTAATTTAAATAAAGACTCGGATACACGCAGGGCTACTCGGACGAAGACAGGAGACACATAAAACACAGACGAGCGCCGGCGCTCGTCTGTATTTTATGTGTCTCCTGTCTTCGTCCAAGTCGCGCTGCATGTATCCGAGTATGTACCAACTCGCCCACGTCAAAGTGTTATTCAATAAAATAAATACACCATCTCCCGCTAAAGGGGACCATGAGGCGATGCGAAGCCGGAACACTTGCGCGATCGCGTTCCGTTGGCGTTCGTTGGGCATGCTACCGACCTCGGGCATGCTACCATCCTCGCGTCGTGGAACGCGAAGCCTGGCCGTTAATTCTCACCGAGAGAGCGGAGAACGCGGTCGACAGGCGCGCGAGAGGGGGGCAACGTAGGAGAGGAGACAGAGGGGGAGAGGACGGGCATGCGCTGGCGCTGGCGCTCATCGCGGCGTTGCGCAGGAGAGAATTTCGGCATGTCGGGCCTGCATCACACTTCATCAGACCGTCCCACTTCGTCGGAAGCATCAACGGAGTCAAGCGGAGTGAACCGAAGCAAGCGCTGAACTGAACGTGCGCAGAGCTCTACCCGCTTTATATTCACACTTGCAGGAGAGGAGAATAGAGGAGGAGAGTAGCGCATGCGCCGCAAGAGCAGAAGCGAGAACGCAGGAGAAGCGCAAGCAGGTGGTAGGAGAGAAGTGGAGAGAATAACGCGCAGCTGTTTGAGAAAGGGAAGGAGGAGATTTGCGTATGCGCAGTGTGAGTGCGGACGCCGACGTCGCGGTACATAGACCCGAGCAAGAGATGCTTCGCATCTAAAAGTCGTAATTCCGCCCGGAAAGACCGCACAAATGTCCATGCAAGTTTAGTGACCCGCAAATTGCAACAAATGTTGACTTGCTGATAAACCTACTAAGCCTTATATCGCAGGTAAACTTGGATAGATGTCATTCGAAAACTACGAACACTCGCTCTCATTACGTTTGCGCTATCAACAGCGCAGGCCAAGTAGGGCAGTGAGTTTGCCCAGTTCGTGAAAGTGAAGAAATACACCGTCTTTGAAGACACCGCGGTAGTTGAAATGCAACACGGTGCTAACAAAGATAACATAGAGAAATAACTGCAGGGTGTGTCCAGGTAAGATCGAACACGAGGTCTCGGTCACCATTCCCGATTTTGATGAAATTTACTGTAGGTCTAGGCATTACATCCAGAACAATGGTTTCGAAGATAGTTTGGCGAAAAAAAATTGCTCGTCTGAAAAAAAAAGTAAATTTTGGCCGCAAAAAACACTTTTCCGCCAATTTCGCGATTTCTGAATTTTGAGCACGCCTAGGGAGAAAACGGTGCACTTCGTCGCAATATTTACTCCCCTCAAAGAACAAGTGAAATACAATCTTATGAGTCTATTATTTCTCTTGCTTGTCGAGGCACTTTTGAAGAAAAAAATCACAAACTTGGCAAATCGCGCGAAATATTTGTATTTAAGGAATTTATTGCTGCGAACAAGTTAAAGTGAGGATAATAAAAATCGGTACATATGAACTTTGATACCTTCGCTCTTTTTTAAATTAATTTTCGTGGTTTTATTGCGCTCCGTGTTACTCGATAACTAGGCGGAAACGTAAATGATTTACCGAAAACGCCGAACTTCGAAAATAATTTTGTCAGAAAGTCCATTTTTAATTTTTTTTAAATCGCTCTGATTGAAGTCAAGAATGTCATCTACGATTCTGCATAAAAACGTTGCAATAGTTTGGTTGCTAACAAGTTATAGGGCATCAAATTTCAAATTTGACCAAGTCAGCCTAGCGGCCGCGTCGTTCGTTACGTGCGAAAACTGGGACATAAATTGTTGAAAATACTTGTACGTGACATAATCACAAATCAGTAGCTCCACACCAACAAATGCGCAGCCAGGTGTGATGGTTGAGCAAGCTTTGTCTTGCTATCAGCCGCTTGACAAACCCGCAGCAGCGGCCGCTCGATGCTGCGGGCACTCACATTACATGAGTGCCGCTTTGACTGCGGATGAGTTCCGCTTGCGCGCCAAACTACGCTCAGAGGACGAACGAGAGAAGGAATGCATCACTGTGAAAGTTAAAGGCTGTTAAGTGCCAACAAAAGCCATGTTATACAATAAAATCTCTGCCGGCAATTTTGCAGTGACCCCTCCAGCAGTGCGCTCATGTGTTGCTCCCTCTTTTCTGATGGCCTAAAGATAATTAGGTTCACTCTATCAGCAATATATAACCCAAAAGCAAGCTATTGACATCTAAAGAAAGCTCTCATACGTGATTCCGATGGTCGAACACTCCAACTGCAATTGTTCTCCACCTCGTGCAACAGTTGTGTCAGCCGGCTGTGTAAAGAAGTGTGTCCAAGTCCTTTGATTCCTTAAAGCACCGGTTTTACAATACTGTATTGTTGTGCGTCGGCATATATAATATTCAACGCAAGCCGAGCGTTTATCATGTTATATTGCGGCTGCGGGCATAACAGCAGGGAAAAAATACATGCGTGCTCTATTGAATGCGCTCACTGCGAAAGTTGCCGGCAGAGTTTTTCTTGTATAATATGGGTTTTGTTGGCACTTAACAGCCTTTAACTTTCAAAGTGATGCATTCCTTCTGTTGGCCTTATATGGACTGTAAAATTGTTACCGCTGAGCGTTTACGCCTCAATGAAAAACATGCTAACCTGCGCGATTTAATTTCGCGCTAGAAATGTGGTGTCGCCCTGTTCAGGATGTTTTATTTCGATAAAACTTATACGGACACTCTCGGCTGGTTTTTGTTGTCGCTCTCATTACCCCGAATATATATACATATATATGTATGTAGATGTAAAGAGTATATGTATGTAGATATATGTAAGAAAAATAGATCAGCAGGAAGAAATTTCTGAAGCGCTCCACCGGGATTCGAACCTGCGAGCCCTCGCTCGGCAGCACGCCGCTTTAAACCATTCGGCCATGCGCCACCGGCTGTTCAGAGCAGTAAGGGCGAGCTAATTATATACACCATTTACCGCTGACTGTATGCAGAGCTCGGGGTTGCTTCAGCGTATGCAGTATCGACCGCGAGATTGTCCAAAGGGCGCGCT
Source organism: Rhipicephalus sanguineus (assembly GCF_013339695.2). Classification (NCBI taxonomy): domain Eukaryota; kingdom Metazoa; phylum Arthropoda; class Arachnida; order Ixodida; family Ixodidae; genus Rhipicephalus; species Rhipicephalus sanguineus. Next base: position 55,870,515 of record NC_051182.1, read on the forward strand.
TTCAAGGGCCCCTCACCAGGCCACATAGCACATTTTAGTTAGACGCTGGAAGTTGTCGTGGGCCGTATGAAGATTATTATGGCGTAAGAATTTCTGAAATCGGTGCGAAACCATATTGCGAGGAGGCGAGCTTCAAACCATTGACACTCGCCTCGTGTAGCCTTCGCAAGCCAAATATCTTGCTTGCCCTCTTCGGCAGCGAAGCCGGAGGATCACATCACGCATACGTCATACGCATGCATGGTCACGTGCGGATGACATGCCCGAGCCAGCCCGTGCCAGCGCGAGCACCGGAGCGGAGTTGCACGGCTGCTACTGCTGAAAATCATTTATCTACAGATGTTATTTACTGGGAGAGTGAGCGCGGTCCTTAAGGGGCCGCCCCGTACAAACACTAGGTGGGCTCCCTCTTACGGGAGCCCATTGGCGTTGGCCGCGGCCCGGGCCCGCTTGACCAAGGCTCGTTGGGCCGTCAGGTCAGAGCAGCCGAGCAGGGCTGCCTCCCAGTCCTCCCGCCAAGGGTTGGGTAGTGGGATAAGGTTGAGGGTTTTTTGGCATGCCCTACCATGTGGAAAATGTTGCAGCAATTTTTCTCACAGTGCGGGCAGTTCCCCGTGCAAGCGGGGTCAAAGTGTTGTACAATCGGCGGGCACAATAGAGTTTTGGTATAAAGGCGAAAGAGGATTCGCTCCTCCGCCTTCGTGAGACCCTTACAGGGTTTGGTATAGTTGTTATGGCCGGATTGATAAAATTGTGTGACCTCCTTAAAGGTGTAAGCAGGATTGCGTTCAAGGTTCGGATCGGTAGGGGACGAGGATGGTGCCCGGAGAGTGAGCGCGCGGGCGGCGGCATCGGCCGTCTCGTTACCATCGAGGCCCGCGTGAGCCGGAGCCCATATGATCGTTCGGCGCGCGGGGGCACCTAGGTAGATGCTGTTCTGCAAAATTTTATAGGCAAGGTACGGAATGTATCCCTGTTCTATATTGCGACAGGCACCCCTTGAGTAGGTGATGATGAACCTTGAGTCCTGATCTGCGGCGGCTCGTGCGATGTCGAGCGCCTCCGCGTGCGTAACGTTATGTGCACGGAAGGTGAGTCCGTTTATAGCGGTGTTTTGGTGGACGACCGCAGCCGTGTAATAACCCCCGTGGCGCGAGCCGGAGGTGTTCACGTAGAATACTCCGAATTTGTAACCGTAGTGTCGAGCCAAGGCTTCCGCCCAGGCGAGGCGTCGGCCACTGTGGTCGTCTCGGGTCATGTTAGCCGGAAGAGGGCGCACGTGCAGGGAGTATCGCCAAACTTCCGGAATGTGTACGCGCTCTTCCGTATGTACTGATGATTGATGTGTAGTCGGGGAAGGAGGCGGCGACATGATGGTGTCTTAGAGATTCTAGTAGATTGGTTAGTCAAGTGCGCCTCTCGGAGCTCCTTGAAGGTGTTCACCATTCCCAGGCCCAGAAGGCGCTGGTTAGAGGTGCTGACAAGAAGGTCGCGGGCGCGCTTGTAGATTTTGCGGAGAATGACTTCGAGTGCATTCTCGGTGAATTTGCGTAGGTAGGCCTCTATTTCTTTTTATGAATAGCGGCCGTGGGCGTTGTGTCGGCGTTCTCAGTGGTGTACTGCCTGTTTCTGCGGGACGGGCATGAAAGCTGCGAAACTTGTACGGGCAGGAGACTAGCGGTATCAATAGCCAGCGTCGCATCAACATTTAGGTAAACACGGGACAATAACAGAGCCTAATGAGCGCTCGACCGCGCCATAAAATTACTTTCGTTGTCAGGGCTGGCGTCTGCTCGACACGAAAACCGCGAGAAGACGAACGCATTCGAAACGGATGCAGATTAGCCCCGCATCTCGCTGTGATTCACGGTGAAAAAAAGAAAGACAGGCACACATTTCGTTTGTGTGCCTTATTATTTCTCCCATGTTTCATTCAATATTCAAGCAACAAATTACACAAGCTACACATGTCGTGCGAAATAATATCCAAGTGTCAGGTGCTACTGTGGGCGCCCGTCAGAACACAGATGTCTACGTAGAGGAGCGACGTCAGAGCAATGGGAACTACGTAGGGCCTTTCCAAGTAGGACGTGATCTCCTCCTTCTTGAGGAAGAAGGATGGGATGGCAAATGAGGAAGGCAAAGCGGCGTTCAGCTTGAAATCTGACCTATTTCCGCGGCGCCCGGCGTTGTAAATTTTGGCAGACGTGATCGTGAACGCCCAGTGTATGCATTGCACTCGTCAGCTCAAAATGGCCCGACCTAGTGAGGGACCCTTTGAAGGAACGCTCCTTAGGGAGCCCACATGAAAATGTAAGAGCGTTGGGTTGTAGCGCGCTGCACAAACACGAGGAAGTAACAACTGTGACAGTTGTACGTTCGCACACGTCCTGTGTACACCTGTGCGTCCTTTTCGAGCGTCGTTCCTTGTATTGGGCAACACGCTGCAAGTGTCGAACTGTGACCGCTGTTAGTTCGCGGCTGCCCTGTGTGTGTCCTTTTCGTGAGTGCTTTGCGTTGGAACAGCGCGCTGGAAATATCGAGCTGCTTGCCCTTCTTAGTGTGACATTCTAACTTTTTGCTATCGCATTCATTTCTTCGCCATTTCGGCAAAACTGTGACATTTGATTATGAAACCGAAAGTTTTCATTCTGCGATATGTACGGTTAGACGTAGAGTCAATAATTTAGGTTATCTGGACCTACTTTGACACAAACAGGGTTAGGAACGACATACAAAGACATTTATTGTTTATGAAATTTTACCAGCACTAAATTTGCACCAAAACGCAGACAGAAAAGGCAGGACAGGCGCTGTACTCCAACTAAGTTGATCGAAACAGACCACGCAATGTTTACGAAGTTATACGAACGTAAGCGTAGCGTTCGGCGCATGACTGGCTGATTTGGGTAAGTTTGTTCTACCGCAGTATCTTATCTCCCGCCTTTTTCTGCGATAGCAATTATATGGGCACTTTTGGCTGTATTTTGCCGTCGCCGTCATATTCCGTATATGTATATACAAATAAAAGCCACAAAAGCAATAAGAAAGATTTGTCCCGAACCACGGATTCGAACGTGCGACCCTTCACTCCGCAGCGCGCGGCGTTAAACGACTCGGCCACGGAGAGTACGTCTCCCAGAATAATAACGGTGAGCAATTTATATACACCATTCATCACTCGCGGTACGCAGTGCTCGGAAGCGCTTCAGCGTGTTATTTTGATCGCTAGCGAGATGTCGCGAAGGGCGTGCTTCCCATGTCCTCGCCCCACTCGTTGCGATGCGCGCGTGCCTGTTACCTCTACCAGCTGCACTTTGCCCTACAGGGCGTAGGCGCGCGCTTATTTCGTGATGGGCGCGTTTGCGAAAGGAGTGCGCTGTTTAAAACAAAGAGGTAACAACTGTGACAGTTCTTAGTTGACGCTCGTCCTTTGTATACCTGGACGTTCGTTTCGTGCGTCCTTCTTGGTGTTCGAGCAGCGCGCTTAAAGTGTCGAGCTGTAAAATTTCTTAGTTCGAGCTTGTCTTATGCGTGTGTTCTTTTCATGCGTCCTTTGTGTTTGAGCAGCGCGCTGGATGTTTCGAGCTGCTTGCCGTTCTTCGCGTTACATTCAAATTCGTTGCTGTCCAATCATTGCTTCGCCATTGCGGCAAAGCTGTACATATCTCATAGCCTATGAATAAATATATATGTTAGTGTCACGTCCTGTCAAACTAATTTGTAATCCCTCGTTCGCCTCAAAGAAAAGCAATTAAATAGAGCCACCTCCCGGCCTGCGTTTGCTCCAACTACGAAATTTAACCTTGAAAGTGCCAGACCAAAGGACATTCTTTATTAAATATGCTTGTATTTTATGTGCACCACTGAATGTGATATCCACTCCTGTCTGTAATAACGTTTTGCCTGGAAAATATGTTCATAATGACCAAATAAACAATCAAGTAGTTGGACAGCAGGAACAACAGCACACTAGTCAGTGGTGCCACTTCCAAATTTCAATGTGTATGCCTATAGGCTCGGGGACAGTTTTTTAAACAAGAAAGTGTTTTATGTCGGGGTCCACCAAGACTTTAGTGACCGAATTCCGTCACAAATATGAAGTTGATAAAATGGAAGTTAACGGATGAGAAAGAAGAAAACTGTTAGAAACGTTCCCATGCGAAAGAGAACACATTCTCCTCGCAATGTGCTCTGTTTTAGCGGGACTAGGTGGGGTGGGGTGCTGCCGCCGTCTGTGCGCGGTGAAGTGACGTATGCGGCATGACACTTACTAGCGCCGATAGAGAACGATTCGGCGACGACACCAGTCGAAGCATGGCCTCGAGATTGCGCGCAATCTTGGAGGCGATGGTTAAAGCGTCTCGATGCGAACACCGGCGGCGCCACCATCGGAGAGTCGCCTAGACGCAGTCAGGTTACGTTATTTGCCTTTCGCTTCGCGTTAGCGTTCCACGGCACGATGCCGGAATAGTGCGGCTTCCACATGCACAACGGCCATGGTAAAAGCGTCTCGATGCCAGCTAAAAACATTGGCCGCGCTAGCATCGTTGAGTCACCCTAGACACAGCTACGTCCTTGCCTTTCGCTTCGTTAGAGTGTGATAGAACTAGATTTGTGTTGGCGTGTGACGGCTCGTTCTAGGGTAGTGCGGCTTCCACATGCAACCAACGGTGTTTCGCCGCCGACTGCTTCGAATGCGATGCGCGACTAATAAAACTGCTGCAGTAAGCCAGCGATGTCAACGGGCGAATGCCGGCCTTGGTGCCAGCGCTGCGAGACAGAGACCATCCGGACGTGGACGCCTGCGCGGGTTCGCGGCTCAAGCTAGAAACCTCTGCCTCTCGAGTTGCTGAAGCCCATCGTGGAAGTGTATATGCCTGAGCACAGCCGTAGATTAACCTATTTCTCGGGAGCGGACAGCGTGCCGTTTCTCCCTTAATTGACGGCGCTTTCAAGAAGTGCAGATCCAGTACTAGTTTCTAAGTGCTTGTTGATGTCATCTTTGTGCACGATTCACGATGAGCTGTGTTCAGGAG